>NC_133658.1:59541989-59841989 GCF_037893015.1 Macrotis lagotis
CACAGGAAAGTTTTGAAAGAAGCAGGTTGAATTTATAAATCCTTTAGAAGAAGCAAACTAGAATGGGGGCAGCTGGGTGGTGCAGTGGATAGAGCGCTGACTCTGGAGTCAGGAGGACCTGAATTCAAATTTGACCTCAGGCACTTGATGCTTACTAGCTGTGTGTGGGCAAGTCACTTAACCCCACTGCCTCACAAAAAAAACAAAAAAAAAAGCAAACTAGATAAAAAAGATTTGTGTTTTCATATACAATCCTTTTTTTCCTGTTCTACTTGGTATGTGGAAATATTCCTCTTTCTTGGTGTTCATTTAGTTCAAAGCAAAAAAATTTAAGTCACAGCTAAGAAACCTCACTTATGAAAAATTAATGCTACTCAATTTGTTTATCTAATATCAAGAACTCAGATGAATACTGGAAAATTTAATCAAGACTCTGGAAGCTTTCCGTTATCCACATCATGTTCACACACACACATACACACACATACACACACACACACACACACACACACCCCACCTGAATTTTTCCATTTTCCTTGGTATTTTATGGTTGGAGTCCTAAAGTAAGAACTAGGCCCTGTCATTGTAACCTGGTCAGGTAAGATGTAACAGCTGAGTTATTCTCAGCAGAAAGGTGAGACCACTCATTTTTTAGTGACAAATTATTCCATTTGCTAAGTTGGCACCAATATCTTACTATGAAGAAAAATAAACTATATGCAAATCTTGGAAGGAGGACGGGGAGGAGATGAGGTGGAGGTCTAAGGCCAGAAAGTATAAACAATGTGGTTTCAATAAAGGAAAAACTAGAATAAGAAATGATCATTTAAGAGCAATGTGGTGAACAGGGTGGTTTAGAGGTCTTGTAACAATGACGGCTGGGACCAAGAGCACTATGGCAGTGGTCAGTGATGCTTCCAAAGACATTCCATCTCTAGAGAATACCAGCTCAGAAATGCAAGAATCAAGCTGAGCTCTTAGGCAAATATCAATCCCATCTGAACCATCTCTTCTCCCAAGATTCAAGACAATGTAGTGATGTTCTATGAAAACATCATGAGACTTTGTCATGTGAGTTTCTTGACCACAGGCACCACATTTTTGCTTTTCTTCCTCAGTGTTTTACATAGTTTCTGGCACATAAGGACTTTATAAATTATTTATCGAGACTCATTGATTACCATTGTGACAAGCACTTTGGATTAGTAAAAACATGATAAATGTTCCCCCTCTCCAAATATAAAAACCACGATCAAAATTCAACTTTAGAACTGAAAATGGGGAGGTGGAGGTAGAGCAAGGGAGAAAAATAACATTTGGACTTCAAATAAAAACAAATCTCTAATTTATAATTTTTAAAAGTCATTAAAAATTCCGACTGGAAAAGGTAGAGAGTATAAAGGAAAAATACCAACATGCATTCAGTGCCTGCTCTTTTTAGCACCCTGAGCCAGTACTGAGGGTGACTCCAAGTTCAGTCAAGCTCCTCATGGAATGCATGAGAGAATATGCATGGGCACAGACATCACCATAACATCCAAAATTTTGTAAGTGTGTTAGAGAATGGCTAAGCTCAAAGAACAGTGAAAGGGCTGAAGAGAACCATTAGCAACAAGATGAGAGAAGGTGAAGTAGGGAAAAGTTCCTGCAGGATTCAGTTTGGCTAATCAATTCAAGAATACTGAAAAAGAAAGTAGAATCATAGATTTAAATTTAAATAGGACCTTTGAGGCAACACAGTTCAAACTGTCATTTTAGAGGTGGAAACTGAGGCCCAGGAATATGAAGATGCTGCTTAATGCCACACAAAGTAAGAGTTTACACCAGTATTCTGATTTCTATGTCTAAATCCTGTATCCATTTGGATCTTATCTTGGTAAAGGGTATTAGGTGTTGGTCTAATCTAAGTTTCTTCCATACTAACTTCCAATTTTCCCAGCAGTTTTTATCAAAGAGAGAGTTTTTATCCCAATAGCTGGACTCTTTGGGGTTATCAAACAACAGATTACTATAATTGTCTCCTGCTTTTGCACCTGGTCTATTCCACTGGTCTACCACTCTATTTCTTAGCCGATACCAAACAGTTTTGATGACTGATGCTTTATAATATAATTTTAGATCAGGTAGGGCTAAGCCCCTTTCTTTTGCACTTTTTTCATTAAGTTCCTGGAAATTCTTGACTTTGTATTTCTCCATATGAATTTACTTACAATTTTTTTTCTAACTCATTAAAGTAATTTTTTTTTTTGGAATTTTGATTGGTAGGGCACTAAACAGGTAGTTTAGTTTTGGTAGAATTGTCATTATTATTATATTAGCTCTACCTATCCATGAGCAGTTGATATTTGCCCAGTTATTTAAATCTGATTTAATTTCTGTGAGAAGTGTTTTGTAATTATTTTCAAAAAGTTTCTGAGT
The DNA here is from genome assembly GCF_037893015.1 of Macrotis lagotis. Taxonomy (NCBI): domain Eukaryota; kingdom Metazoa; phylum Chordata; class Mammalia; order Peramelemorphia; family Peramelidae; genus Macrotis; species Macrotis lagotis. The sequence goes on from NC_133658.1 coordinate 59,544,408, forward strand.
CTATCTTGGCAAATAGACTCCCAGGTATTTTATATTGTAGTCTTCTGATTTCTAAACCAGTGCTCTTTCCATTGTAGTAATATAAGATAAGGCTAGAAATTTAGGATAGTAATCTTTGTCATCTCTCATCCCATTAAGATTCATTTAATCATCCTACTTTGGGAGATTCCTCACCCAGGATCTAAAGCTATGAAACTAACTCAGCCTAACCCTGGAATGTTCTTCCTGACCAGGGCAATAAGAATATCTTTGCTCTTTTCCCATTAATCAATGTGATTTCTGGGAACACATCCATGATGAAGAAGCAAGGCTTACTGTGTGAAGATGACCCTGCAACTACAATGTGAGCAGGGCATGTGCCTAGAGTTGTTTTCCAGTAGCACAAACTTGGTCATTCTCTTGACCAATACCACACCTACCCCATGACCAGGTGACAAATCAAAGTCAACTGAATGACCCACATCCATATCCAATCCTATAATCTTTGCCTCATCAGTAGCCTAGATGAACCACTGGAGGCTACAAAGGATCACAGAAACTACCTGAATGGTGTTTTCTGGTTCTTACCTGCCCCAGTGGACTGCCAGATTCTGGCCAATAGACACAAGAAGGGTGGCAGGTCCATGTTCCCAGATACATTCATGGGCCCAAGCTGCTGCTGACTTTTCCAGCTCATCATCCCAGGTCTATATGACAAAGAAAGACCAAAAGATAGGCAGAGACAAAATGGTGATTATTTGTGAGATTGACAAACCATACAACCCAAAGTGAAATTGGGTCTCTAGAGAAACAATTTGATGTAACTGGTTGAACCCAATTTTAGCTACTCTAACTAAAAAAAGGAAAGTACTGTCATGGTTAGATAGGTGGGCCTTCCTTAGGAGTAGCAAAATGGACAAGGTAGACTGAAAAGAGACAAGAAAATTTAGCAACAATTTTGATATATAGTCCTAAAATGAAAAATGTCCATTCTCTCATTCTATCCCCACTTACCACATAAGCTCAGATAGATGGGCTCCTGGAGTATCTAGGCCTCAGTTTCTCATCTCTAAAGTAGGTGGTTGGACTGAACAGCTTAAAAGCCTAAGAATTCAACTCCAAAATTTCATTATCTTTTATAACGTTCATTGTTCTCTCTTTACAAATCAGATTTCACATATTACCACATCTAAACGTTGCAAAATGAAGAAGCTGCCCTTTAGAATGTTTTAAAAAGGAAAAATAATGATTCTGAATAAAGTCATCTTCATGGAAGAAGACCAGAGTTAACAATAAGCCACTCCCTCATGACATGGGAGATCTTGAAAGTTAGTACCAAAGAAATCAGTCTTGGATTTGTTAAGGCACTGGTTCCCTTCCTTTCATACTGCCAGAACCTGCTGTGGTTTGGACAGTGGCCTAGGCAAAGAACAGAGAAACCTTAAGCTAAAGATATATTTGTGGCTATTTTCTTTCTCCAAGAAGAATAAGAAAACTCATGATTCATCAGGAAAGAAGATAATGAACAAACTCAATGGGGAGGGGGTCATTCCTTTTCCTCAGAAAAGATTGCTATATGTGTCTTTTGACTTTGTGAGCCAAATCATACATAGCTAGATTATTCAGAAGAACAAAATATAGAAAATCTTTTAGAAATCAGATCCACAGGACAGTATCACCAGACCCTTCCTATTGTAAGGGTCATTTTATTTTTTGAGAAGCTAAGACAGATTTTACAGTTTTGAGTGGGAAGGGATCTTGGAGACTACCAAAGTCTAAACCTCTTCATTTTACAGAGGAGGAAACTGAGATCCAGAGAATAGGAAACTATATTAAAGTTTATGGTAGTACCTGGATTCTTATTCGGGTTTTTTTTAACTCCAAATAATTAAGGAGAAGAACAAGAACAACAAGAAAAAGAATAACAAGGAAAGGAGATGGAGGAGAAAGAGAGAAGGAAGAGGAGAAAAAGAAGAAAAAAAGAAGAGAAGAAAGAGAAGAAGAGGAGGGGGGGAGAAGAAAAATAGTGTTTCAAGGTTTACCAAGCACTTTACATATATTAGCTCATTTGATCCTCATAACAATTCAGCACTTAGGAGTGTTTGGCACATAGTAAATGTTAGCAAATGTTTCTTTAGTGATTGAACCTGGTGAAATAGGTACTATTATTATCTACCTTTTACAGATGAGGAAGCTGAGGTTGAGAAAGTGACATGTCTAACTGGTAAGTATGTGAGGCTGGATTTGAATTCAGTTCTTCCTGACTCCAAGTCTGGCCCTCTATGAAACATGCCCTTTAGCTGCCTTAACCAAATCCAATGCTTTTTTTCTACTCCTCCAAGCTTAGCGGTACTTGGGGATATTCTTACTCTCTCCTCTCTGAGGGGATGGTTGCTAGAATCCAGGCTGTAGGATTCCCACTGCAGTTGAAGGAAGCCCTGTTAGAGATGTTTAATGTAAGAAATAAATACCTCTCAGGTTTAATTTTATGATTTCCAGACCACTAGTGATAGGTGTAAGTAGAGATCCATTCTATTCTGCCTTTTCAGTCATCCCACAACCAAGGTATGAACACTCATAGATTTAGATAAAGTTTAAAATAGCTGGGATATCCAAGGTGTCTTTCCTTAACATGCCTTACTCTACTCAATATGCAATCCGTCATTGGACTCAGACTGTGAAGGATAGTAAAAGCCTTAGATATAATCTGATGGAATAAACAGGATCCCTGGTGACTCTGGAGTCAAGAGTTAAATCTCATCTTTGTACTCACTGCCCATGTGACAATGACCAAGGTGTTTTACCTTGGATGGTCTTCAAGTTTATCATCTATAAAATGAAGTATTGGATCTCTAAGTTCCCTTCCAACTCCAAAACCCTTCTTAACATCTCTCCTCTAGTTTTATGGGATGAGAAGAGGTAGGGGCTTGCCCAAGGTCACAGATTAGTGAGTGGCAGAACTGGGCTTGATCCCAGGTTTCCCTTCTCTTGATTCAATGTTCTCCCTACTGTCCCACATTGCCTCTGCTTTAGAGATCCATTCACTGAAATGTTTCCAGTTTTACAATCGATTTCATCTTTTCATTATTCCACTTCTCTGCCACAGTTCTGCCTTCCCTTCATCCCTTTTATTCACTCATTAGGCAATTAATTTCCAATCATTTTGAAACAAGCCAAAGGCAGTACTTCAGACAGTGTAGACCCAGCAATTGGAGAGGCACCATGGCTTAAGCAACTGGAAGTCAGGCAAGACTTAGGTTCAACTGCTGCTAATAAGATACTGTGGGCAAATCCCAGTTTCCTTAACTGTAAAATAAGGATAATAGAAACCATTGTCGTCACTTCCCAGATTTATTGTGAGGATCAAATGATATAATGTCTGCAACGTGCCATTCCTTTAAGTCATTCTACCAATGTCCGCTATCATTCTTTGAACTCATAGGCAGGCAGAATTTCACCTTTTACTAATTTGTTCACCTATCTATTAAACATGCTTCCCAAAGTGATTGAAATTTTCCTCCAGTAAGGTTCAAGCAAACCATTAACCTTCAACCCTCTCATGGATGGGGGAACTTGTGCAAAAAAATGGAAATCCCTTTTAAAACCCCAAGGGTAGGGTGGAGTCTTGGTTCCTTGGCTTCTGGTGGAGACAGCTCAAGACTTCTTAGAAACTTCTGTTTATTTTTTTATTCCATCTCATTATCAATGTGGACTTTGCTAACTTTTGGCCACAGTCCATAACCTTTACTACTGTTCCTCAGGGAAAGGAGAAAAAAAACTAAAGAAATAACCTAATAAAGGAGAAGGAAGTAGAGGGACTTGAAAGGTATTTTTGGTCTTGGCAGCCTTCTCACTTGAGAATGTACAAGAAGGAGACATCTGGTCTATAACAAAACCTTGTCAAAAGGGAACTACAGGATTCATTTTCCATAAATCCTGAACAGCAGTGCTACAAACCCATTACTTTCACACAAGCAAATGAAAAAGAGTCCTGAGCTATGCCTTTCCCCCTTACTCTGTTTAGCTTAATTCTCACCTTCTCTAGGGAGTTTAACCCAACCTTACCCATTTTCTGACCTCAGCTTCTTCCCAAGTTTACTAGCATCTTGTATCTGTACCATGTCACCAGAATCTTAACTTGGGGATATCTAATGCTACTTGTGTGACCCTTGGCAAGTTTTTAACTTTTCAGTGCTCTAGGTAACTCTCAAGGACATTATGTTTCAAGCAAAGAGCAAACCTGTATAGACAGGGCTGGTCCTTGAGTCGCCCAGCTAGGTGACATATGAATTGAGCTCTGGGTCTGGAGTAAGGAAGACCTAGGTCCACATCTGACCTTAAATATTTACTATGTGTCTCTGAGGAAAGTTCTCAAAGTCTTAGTTTCCTCATCTGCAAAATGGGACTAATAATATCTACTTCCCAGGGTGGTTGTGACAAATCAAAAGAGATATTTGAGAAATACTTGGTACAGAGTGGGTGCTTGTTACTTCTCTCTCTATTCTAATCTGATCTTACTAACTAAGTCTTAAACTCTCTTGTTTCTAGCCAGAGAAGGATTGATAAAAATCCATCACCCTGAACTTATGAAAGACTGCTCTTGGAGCTCATTTCCATGACTTTCTGGTTGATTGTTTTAAGCCTTGAAGGCTCATCTTTTGTCACCACCACCTTGATCAGAAGCTTCCAAGGATGGGGACCCAGTCCTACACATACCCATCAGAGGACTCAGAACAAAGGGCTCAATATATATTTGCTGAATGAGTGAATGTACAACCTGGGGAGGGTTGTCAAATGATTATGCTTTAAAAAATTCATTGTTAACTACCTCAAGTGGATTTAACAATGGCTATTTAAATATTTAATTTACTAAATTAATCAGATCATCCCTGGATTGTTCCTCTACCTTAACCCTGACCATGTGTCAGTCCTTTCTAGGCTTGAATTTTCAAGTCTCTAAGATAAAGAAATTGGGCCAGATGATGATTCTCCTTTAATCTGTGATTAGGTCCAAAATGCCTTTCTGAGACAAGCCAATAAGCATTTATTAGGCAACCCACAAATTGTAAACAGGATAAAATGGAAGTTCAGAGGGAAAGCTAAGATCGAGGAGGACTGAGAAAGGCAGCATCTTGCAGAAAACAAATTTTGGTTGAGACCTGAAGGAAGCCAGATGATGAAGATAACAGGAGAGACAGAGAGAAAGGCTTAACTATTTCTTCACAAATCATCAGCTAGGTTACAGAATGTCTTTTTTTCTACTGTCTTTATAAGCAGGAAAAACCCGCTGGAGGTCATATGGTATAGTAGAAAAGGACCTGATTCAAATTCCAGGTCTCCCCCTTACTAGCTCTTGCCTTTGGGGATGCCTCCTCTCTCTCTGGCTCACAGTTTCCTCATCCATAAATTGTTCACTCTCAGTTTCCTCATCTGTCCAACCAAGAGGTTAACCTGTATGCTCTCTAAAGGTGGTGCTGGAGAAAATGCTCTAGGATCTGAGATCAGAGGATCTGTGTTTGAGTTCCAACTCTTCCATTATCTGGGTGACCATGGGCAAGACAACTGATTCCTCTGGGTCTCAGTTTCCTCAGTTGTCAAAAATGGGGAATAGATGATTTCTAATCACCTTTCCAGCTCTACATCCCATGATTCCCCATGTTTTCTGCCCATGTAAGTAAGATAGGGGTCCCTTGGAGGCTCACCTTTTCTTACCTCCACCTTGATTGGACTCTGTCTGGGTCAGTCATATGACTTCTTATCCCACACATACCCATCAGAGGACCCAGAACAAAGGTCTCAATACTCTTGGACCTCTTAGCCTAGAAGGCCTTGTTACACTGAAGCAAAATTTTGTCAAATGAAACATGGGATTTAAAACAAAGTTCCAGGCTAAACATTAAAACATAACCTAGAAAATACTAAGTAAATAGTGAGACACACACAAAAAAAAGCAATTATGGCTTTTGCAAATGGCACTAATTTATAGCAAACTTCTTTCTTTGTGGTATTTAAGCTTCTCTTTAATGCCTTAAATCCTTCAGGAAAAACCACTAGAAAAGGGAGAGAAAAAACAGCAATTGCCCTCAATAAACCATCGAGGGAATACTGTAGAGTTGGGGCAGGGTTAAATCCTCTGGCCAATGAAAACATCTTTCTTGTTTCTTCACTCGGAACTCATCCAGGACCATTCTTCCTTCTCCAGGCCACTGCCCATTATCATGGTGTGAACTAAAAATTCTAAGGATCCCTGCTTCTAGCTGACAAGGCCAAAATGACTAATGCTTAAGAAGACCAGACAACGAAGCTCATACAACATTCACTCTGTCTTTACTTTCCTGTTTTTTCCTTTCCTCTTTATGAAGCAAGTTTTCCTAAGGCACATTTCAGTAAGACTTACCAGAAATTTCAGGGCCAAAAACAAGGGGAAAAAATTTAATTAAAAAAAAGCAAATGAGACTTGGATGAGGCCACCAATCTACTTCTTCTCTGTCTGATTCTAATTTTCTCCATTCTTTAAGCCCCTCCTGGAGAGTAGATAAAGAGGAGAGGGAGTAGCAGTTGGAAATTAAGGTGAGAAGCCCAGAGTTAGAGGGAAGGAGGTAGTAATGTTATTTCCATCGTCACTAAAATAAAGAGGTTGGACTGAATGTTTTCTTTTTTTTTTAAGGTTTTTTTTGAGGCAAATGGGGTTAAGTGGCTTGCCCAAGGCCACACAGCTAGGTAATTATTAAATGTCTGAGGCTGAATTTGAACTCAGGTACTTTTGACTCCAGGGCCAGTGCTCTAGCCACTGTGCCACCTAGCCGCCCCTGGACTGAATGTTTTCCAAGGTTCCTTCCAGTCCTAAGACTGAGGAACTATCCAGAAAGGATATAAGGGAGAAAATAAAGATCACCAAGCAAGAATCATTAGAATTTTCACATTCAGAGATGAAAGTAATATAAGAAGAAAATATATCATGAAAATATGAGTCAAAGAAGAAAAAGAATCAAGGAGGAACCAGAAGAATAAGAATTCTGAGGGGAAGAGAGGAGAGATTTACAGAAGGAGAAAGGCAGTCAATAATGTCAGATGCTTAGAAGGGTAATAGATCCTGATAAATAAAAAAGGGGGATCATAAATTGGCATGTAGATCATTGGTTATCTTAAAGAAAAATATCTGCAGAAAAGCTGGAAAGGGAAAAAAGGAAGCAGGGCCTTCTCCCCCAACCTTTCCTCCTTTGCTACATCCAACCAGGACTTACCATGTATTCCATATTTGAGGCTGATGGGTAGACCTGACCTCTCAGTTTGTTGTGAAGCATCAGTATCTCCTCCCTGTCTGCCCTGGGGATGGCTCTCTTGCCTCTGGAATGAGGTTGGTTATTCTGGTATTTGCTCAGAAACTTCTCCAAATGAGTAGCATTGGGCAGGAAAAAACCTTGTGTTTGACATATTAAAAATGCTAATCCTAGGGGGACAATAAAAGATAGGGTGGGACTCATGATTTAATTTTGTAATAGGAATCAGAAGGATCCTATGCTCCTCTGTTGAGGCAATACTTCCAGCAAATGTCTTCTCGAGGGCAATTAGATATTCTTAATAGACCTGCAATTAAACAGAAGAAAAAGCAATGAGGAACATAGGTTAGCATTAATTCATATCCATTGTCTGCCATCCCAGAAAGGACACCTGGTGAGGCAAGATTGTTTGGGTTCCAAGTAGAAGCCAGAGCAAAAATTCTAATAATCACACTATCTCACAGTCTCTTGACCTCATATTTTCTTGGTCAGAAGGTTTCCTACTCTCCCAGGATGATCCATCATTCAATCCATCATCTCAGAAGCAACTATAACATGAAGGAAATTTGCCTGAGGAAATGATGAATGTGATTTCACCTGAGGGAAAAACTCACCACTAGGATCCTCCACAAACCAAGATTCCAGGTCAAGTGGTCCTAATCTTTTTTATTTTAATTGGATCTCTCTGGCACTCTGTTGCCAGTTCTGTAGACTATGGATTCCTCCTCAGAATAATGTTCTTAAATAAATAAAAAAAAGTACATAGGATTATAAAGGAAGCTAATTAAATTGAAATATAATTATCAAAGTATTAAAAACCAAACAAAACTTCACAAATCCTAGATTAAAAGTCTCTCGCTAATTCTAGTCCATTTAAGATGAGAAGTCATTTTGTGAATAAGAATTCTACAAAAAAAAAATTAGGAAAGTAAAGAAAGATTCCCATTGAATCCTGTCCCAAAGAACAGACAAGAACATAGCTAGATCTATGTAAAGCAGTCATCACTGGTGAGTTTTGATCTTAAGTAGCTTTGAACAGGACCACAATTGAGGTAGAGTTTGAGGTGTACTGAAAAATAGTCATCATTCTCTACTGATATTAAGTCTGGCTCATTTATTTGATAATATTATTAATACATTAAGTTAGCAGCAGATGAGTTCTCAAAGTTTTTTCTATCTCACAATTCCCTTGGATACTCAACACAGTCTCTACTTCCAACTGATTTTAGCTTTGACTAATTTAGAAATAATGTCTCTGTGGTTTACCTGTCAGATCTATGGAAAGGGAAGCAGTTTATGACCAAGGAAGAGATGGAGTGCATCATTAAAAAACAAACTAGATAATTTTGATTATATTAAATTAAAAAGCTTTTGCACAGACAAAACCACTGTAACCAAGGTCAAAAGAAATGTAGTAAATTGGGAAACAGTTTTTGCAACTAGTATTTCTAGCAAAGGATGCATTTCTAAAATATACAGAGAACTGAGTCCAATTTTCAAAAAAAAAACAGTCATTCCCCAATTGACAAATGGTCAAAGAATATGCAAAGGCAATTTACAGCTAAGGAAATCAAAGCAATCCATAGTCATATGAAAAATTGCTCCATGTCATCACCTATTAGAGAAATGCAAATTAAAGCATCTGAGATACCACTTAATTTCCCAATTCTTTGCTACCACAAACAGGGCTGCTATGAATATTTTTGTATAAGTGACATTTATACCCTTTTTCATAATCTCTTCAGGGTATAGACCCAGTAGTGGTATTGCTGGGTCAAAGGGTATGAAGAGATTATGAAAAAGGGTATAAATGTCACTTATACAAAAATATTCATAGCAGCCCTGTTTGTGGTAGCAAAGAATTGGGAAATTAAGTGAATGTCCTTCAGTTGGGGAATGGCTTAACAAACTGTGGTATATGTATGTCATGGAACACTATTGTTCTATTAAAAACCAGGAGGGATGAGAATTCAGGGAAGCCTGGAAGGATTTGCATGAACTGATGCTAAGTGAGATGAGCAGAAGCAGAAAAACACTATACACCCTAACAGCAACATGGGGGTGATGATCAACCTTGATGGACTTGTTCATTCCACCAGTGCAACAACCAGAGACAATTTGGGGCTATCTGCAATAGAAAATACCATCTGTATCCAGAAAAAGAATTATGGACTTTTGAACAAAGACCAAAGACTATTACCTTCAATTCGGAAAAACAAAAAATCATTATCTTATTATGTAATTTTGCTATCTTATACTTTATTTTTCTTCCTTAAAGATATGATTTCTCTGTCATCACATTCAACTGAGATCAATGTATAACATGAAAACAATATAAAGATTCTGTGGGGGTTGGGGGGAGGGAAGCAAGAATGGGTGAAAAATTGTAACACTCAAAATAAATTAAATCTTTCTAAAAAAATATCTCTGGTAGGTTTGTTTTATGTTTCTCTAATTGTACTTTGTGTAGCTAGGTGGCACAGTGAATACTCTGAGTACAAGCCTGGAGTCAGGAAAACCTGAATCCAAATTTGACCTCAGAAACTTACTAGTTGTGTGACCCTGGGCAAGTCACTTTACCCTGTTTTTCTCAGTTTCCTCATCTGTAAAATGAGCTGAAGAAAGAAATGGTAAACCACTCTAGAAAATTTCAAAGGAGATCAGGAAGCATCAGACAAATGAAAAATGAACAACTTAAAAACTGAACAATGTGCTTATGTATTTTTATATATGTCCATGTGTAGCATCTCCTTTTGGGTTCCTCAATTTATACTCACAGTTGCTGGTAAAGTATCCAGGTATCTCAAAATTCACCAGTGTATTTTCACTGCATAATCAGCCAGTACTCTCGATTAGCTCTTAGCTAAGGCATTTGTTCAAATGACATGAAATACTCCCCTCTCCCCAAGGAAATCTGAGGCATAGTCTCCCACATCCATAGAGGAACAGTGGGGAAAACTAGACCAGTCATAAAATTTAATATGGACCATGGTAGAGAAGTACAGATGTAGGAAAATTGGGCAACTCATAACTAGTGACACTATAAGATCCTCTCTTCATAGTGTTTATACAGTTTATACAGTTCCTCTTGGAGCATCTTTGCAGGATGTGTTGCCTGGCTGTGTTCCCAGGGTCTACTCTTCTTCATAGTCAGCTCTTTTCTCTACTGCCAGGAGTCTGGCTTCTTGAAGCTATTTCCTCCTTAAGTAATTTTTGCTTTTTATCTAGATCACATAGCTCTGCTCTACATTGCTTAGGGTGACTCCCACAGTCAAGTCACTCCATTTCAAAGCAATATGGCAGGACTACATGGGAAGTCAGAAAAATTCCTTTTCCCTATTCCTCTCAAGAGGGATTCCTTAAGAGACAAGTTCCTCCTGTACTGTTGGCTCAAAATGATGAACTCAAACTACTGGATGGAGTCTTCTGGGAAAACTATCATGATCAAGACTTCATAGCCCAGATTTCCTTAGAACTCAATTGTTCCTATGGCTTAGCTATTTAAAACCCTGTTAGTTCAATGAGATTAGTCCATTTAATTCCATCAGAGAATGAGGCAGAAGCAAAGAAATTCAGAAGTCAAAATTCATCTAAGCCTAGGATTTTCAGTGGTTGACTGAGGGCAGCAGAATTCACATATTCCAAAGGAATCAGGTTTTTACTTTACTACTTTATTAATTCTTTTGATTACATTCTGAGCCTTCTGGGCAAGTGGTTAGTCAAAGACCAACCTCCTTAGGTCTTATCCCATAGTAAACTGTGATATCTCTAAGGGCAGAGAGACCTTGTCTTAAACAACTTTGTATCTCCCATATCATCAAGCACAGAACTCTATGCAGAATGAGGTTGAGTAAGTTTTTAGAAGGAATCAAAATAATTGTCACCCTGGGAAAATTACTTAACTCAATTACCTCCAGAAAGAAGAATGAAGGAAAGAAGGATGGAAGGAAGTAGGGAGGGGGAAAGGAATGAAAAATGAAAGAAAGAAAGAAGGAAAGAAAGAAAGAAAGAAAGAAAGAAAGAAAGAAAGAAAGAAAGAAAGAAAGAAAGAAAGAAGGAAAGAAAGAAGGAAAGAAAGAAGGAAAGAAAGAAGGAAAGAAAGAAAGTGTGCCTTGGGCAAGCTGAGAGAGAGAGAGAGAGAGAGAGAGAGAGAGAGAGAGAGAGAGAGAGAGAGAGAGAGAGAAGGAAGGAAGGAAGGAAGAAAGAGAAAAAGAAAGAAAGAAAGAAAGGGAAGAAAAAAGAAAAGAAGAGAAAAGAAAAGAAAAGAAAAGAAAAGAAAAGAAAAGAAAAGAAAAGAAAAGAAAAGAAAGGAAAAGAAAAGAAAGGAAAGGAAAAGAAAAGAAAAAAGAAAAGAAAAGAAAAGAAAAAAGAAAAGAAAAGAAAAGAAAAGAAAAGAAAAGAAAAGAAAAGAAAAATAAATCAAAGAAACTGAACTGACTATGTTTGTCCTTCATTCTGGAAGAAGACCATGGCATCAGAGAGGTAATGCCATGACAAGAAAATGAGTTGGATTTGAGTGAAGGAGATGCTGTGCTAAGTTACCCTCACATTCTCCTCCAGGGTCATCTGGATCCAGATAAAGACTGAAAGTAGATAAGGATACAAAAAGGCAAAGAATAGAAAGAGTGTTGTATAAATGGGGGGAAATGAACTTGGAACAAGAAACCCTGGGTTCAATTCCCAGCTCTACTATTTAATATTGGGCAAGTCACTGCCTCCCTATATAAGCCTCAGTTTCCTCCCATGTAAATTGAAGAGGTAGGACTAGGTCAGGCATTTTTAACCTTTAGTGTGTCACATACTTCATTGGCAGTCTGGTAAAATCAATGGAGCCCATCTCCAAATAATATTTTCAGATGCACAAAATAAAATATATAGGATGACAATGGAAACCAATGATATTAAAATACTGGTGTTACCTTATCCACACTCATAAGCCCCTTCAAATCTACCCATTGTATCACTGAGGAAATCTTAAATTAGATTTTATTTGATGTTCCCTTCAACTCTGAAATTATGATTTTTTTTTTTTTTTAGGTTTTTGCAAGGCAATGGGGTTAAGTGGCTTGCCCAAGGCCATACAGCTAGGTAATTATTAAATGTCTGAGGCTGGGTTTGAACTCAAGTACTCCTGACTCCAGGGCTGTTGCTCTATCCACTGCGCCACCTAGCTTCCCCTGAAATTATGATCTTAAGCTAGATTTATAACCCAAGGAATAATGAGCAGAGGAGATTATGAGAGGATGAAGTAGGGCATACAAGAGAGCAAGTGCCACTCAAAGGTAAAAAAAGTCATGCTGACATAGTTAAGGGAGAAAACTGAGCCATGGGAACTCTCTGGTGAAGAATTGGGGGGAGGAGTGGGTGGGAGAAGAGCAAGGTCAGAAAGAGAAATGTCAAAATCCCTGAAGTTGTAACTGTGACAGATATAAATAAACATAATCCAAGCACAGTGTATTTGGCACTACACTTGGCCAAACTTCCCAGAAGTACCGCCTTTTGATGTGATATTTCTGGGAATGAAGGGAAAGATGTACCACTCTTTCCAATATTCCTTTGGAATCCCAACTAATTTGGCAACATTTCTCCAGAATGCTCCTAGACTCTTCTTTTAAGTTAGTTATTCTACAGCAAAAAAAGTTTAAAAAATACCATGCAAAGTAGAAAGGTTTAACTGAAATTAAGAGAAAAGTTAAGAATTAAAACTCCAAGTGAATTTGTGATTTCTGTGTAGCAAGAATAGATTTTGGTGCATGTCAAAGCAGAATGAAGGCTGTCTATTTTACCTTCCCATTCCCTTCTAATTTTGCTAAGTGAAGCCCTTGGAACGATTTGCATGGACCTACTACTAAAAAGTGAGACAAAACAAAGATATTCACCACAACTGTATTTACAAAATGAGTTCAAGATATAGTAGCAGAGGCAAAAGCAAAGAAGTTCAGAAGATAAAATTAATCTGTGCCTAAAATGTTTGATGATTGGCTGAATGCAGTTGTGTATCTGACTCACAGAAGAGTCAAAATAACCCCTGAGATTATAGATTAAATTAAAAGTAGAGCTACCACCCCTGGGAAGAATCAGCCTCATTGTTGCTGCAATATTGGAGAAGAAAAAGGTTGCTGAAGATAGCTGATTGTAAAAAAAGGAAGAGAACACCAGCAGCTTGCAGAATATCAGAAGAAAATAACATCAGTCATATCAAAAGCAGAAAGAGGCTTCAGCTTGACTCTAGAAATATTCATTGATTGCTCTGACCATAAATTTTTTTATGTATATATGCTCTCCTATATGTGTTCTCTAGTAAAGCTATGTTCCCTATAAATGCTCCTTCTTGACTGGTGGCATGGAAATTTATAGAAATGTGAGGATTTCCTTTGCTGTTTAACATGTTACCTAATTAAATGCTTCTTGCTTTGAACTAATGTACCCTCTGGTTGATAGAGACTGGTATGCTAAGTCTGCCTGCACTCATTATGCTTCATCTTAACATCTAAGTGAAAGCATAAAAAACATTTTGGTAACCTCTAAATGCGATAAGATGTAACCATAAAGTAATAAAATATAAAAACTTGAGTTTCCTCCTCTTCCAAGGTATCATGTCTTGAAAGTATTGGGGGGGGGGAGTAAAAGAAACTGCATGGGTAATAGTTGAGGTTGGAGTCCGAAAATCTTGATTTGAGCCCTTATTACTATAGTTGTACATACTTACTACCTATGTGAACCTGGGCAAATAATAGCATATCTAAATCTCAATTTTCTAACATTTGAGGTGAGATTGAATCGTATAGCTCTCCAGTGGACTTTCCAGGCTAAATTCATTTTCTTTCAGAGCTGGTTACTTTAAAAGAAACAACCCCCCCCCAACTTAGCCTCATTATATTTTAGCTACACCTCATTTGAAACCAAATGATTGTTACCAATCTTGGTTTCCACTTTATATGTCTCTGAAACTTTTTTTAGTTATTTCTAAAATTCAAGATGACAAGTGGACACCAGTGAGGCCATTTGGAGGAATGCGCCATAAAATCTGCAAGCAACTCCAAAATCGGAGTTCTAAAAATGTTTTATGCTGTGGCAGTATCATAGATTTAGAACTGGAAGGAGGCACCTAGGACCCAGAGGGGTCTAATTATTTGTTTAAGGTTTTGCAGGTAGTAAGTGGCAGAGGTGCTATGTGAATTCAGGTCCTCTGACCTGTCCAGTGTTCTTTCCTTTGCAACACTCTGCCTCCTGACAAAAATGATAAAATATTCACATGTTAGTTCACCTAGATGGGATAGGTGGGAGAGTGTCACATGTTTCTAAACATCCATGACCCCTTTGCCAATCAGAATGATCACTTCTTTCAGACCACTTCCAATTACAGTCCATTGCTAATGGGATAGTCCATTGCTAATGGAATCAATTAGAAGTCACAACCAGGACATTTCTATCAACTCTTCATAGGGAATCCAAGAGAGCCAATTTTTTTCCCAAGGCAATGGGATTAAGTGACTTGTCCAAGGTCACACAGCTAGGCAATTATTAAGTGTCTGAGGCTGCATTTGAACTCAGGTCCTCCTGACTCCAGGGCCAGTGCTCTATCCACTGTACTACCTAGCTGCCCCAAGAGCCAATTTTTAAAGCCATACAAAACATTGCCCTTCCTCTGCCCTTCATCTCTGTGCAATCAGCTACTTGACCTTAAGAACCAATGAACATTCTATCACCAAGACAACCAGCCACCAAGCATTTCTAAAGCGCTTGACATGAAGCACTGGACAGTGGCCATTGGGGGTACAGTCTTGAAAATGACTGATAGCTACCATAACTCATCAGGGTGTTGAAGGAAGGCAGGATTTTCAAAGTCAAGATGATCCATTCTTATGGGAGCATTTTTCTTTGATGCCTTATTCATGTCCATTAGAAGACATGTGACTGATAGAATTTTCTTGGTCAGACAGAATAACTGTCACAGGGAATGTGCAACATCTCAGATCCTGAGATTTGATAGCTTTGACATTAGGATGACATTTCACCTACTCATTCACAAATCACAAGAACTGACTATTCCATCTGGTAGTTGGCTGGTAGCTCAGAGATGACTATTCTCAGATTTGGATTCTGAATGTAGACACTACGCAACCACTCAACCACCAGAATCACTTAAGTTTTGTCAGTCTATGTAATATCAAAAATAGTTATTTGCTCATTTCCCACTCTGAGTTTTTGGCAGTCAGAGGAAAGAGTCATAATCCTCCAACCTTTCACCCTATGCATCCTACCCTTCACCTCTCCACCTCTTAAGCATCATATCTCTCTGACGAATTACTGCCAGAAGCCATCAATTTAGTTCTATTCCTTCTGACATAAGCTATTTGAAATCCAAACGTGGGAGAATAGGGCATGGGGATGGAGGGTGTGGAGCACAGGGGAAATTAAATCATCAAGAAGAAAAAAAAGTAAAATATTTGTTAAAGCAACTGCCTGTGTGGAACAAAAATGATTACTACATAAGCAGACAGGCAGCAGTACATGACTTTGCAAAATTTTACAAAGCATTTGGGGGCAGAGGTTAAAAGCAAGACTCCAATGACTGGAGAGTGTGCCAACAGATGGCAAAGGCAGGGCTTGTGCCCCAGATTTGAGCTTTCAGTGAAATGCTAGAATGATACCAAAGCTTTTAAGGGATGACGTATTAGAAGGGTTCTCCTAGACACAGATACATTGTTCATGAATGAGGTAACCTATTTGAAATCTTATAGAAGAGAAGCAAGGGAACATAATATGAAGATGAGAATGAGTTGTTTCATCTTGTCTGCAATATAGTTTTTGTGTTTAGGAAAACCGCCAGAAGGATTACTCTCAGGGTTAAAGGATAGAACACCAACTCTAGTTTAATGATTTGGGCTTTTACTGCAGCCTGAAGGCTCCATCTGTCTAGTGGAAGCTTCCTTCAAAACCTAGGTTTATGAGGCAGTCCATGATTTGGTTTTTGACTTGGATTTTCCCCGTCTCTCAACTCGTGTTTAACTTACAATCTGTACTCTATGATTTAACCTTTATTTATAATATAATTTTTTATTATTTTTGCTGATCATGTCTAGATTTTAAGATCCTTGATAGCAAAGGGTCAAGTCTTCTCCTCCATCTCCCACATTACATAGCAGTATGCTAAGTAATCCAGGTCAACAGGCATAAGAGAGGAATTCAGTAAGATTTATCAGAAGAAAATGAGTGATGGAGAAGCAAAGACATATAGAAAGAGTACTTGGAAAAAATTAAAAAAAGAAAATTCTATACTTAAAACTTAAGATATATTCCTGACTTTGATTTCTTGTATCATTTCCCTTTCACCTTGCCTCAGTTTCCCTGTGTTAAAAACGGGGACTAACAATACTTTTATTTAATGTCCCTGCCTTCCCTCCAGGATTATTTCTGACTTATTCTGTTTATGACTTGTTTGTACATAATTGTTTGCTAGATACAAACACCCCATTAGATTACAAATGAAAAAAACAGGCTCAGAGGTCAGGTGACTTTGCAATAGTTTCACCACCAATAAAATTGGGATGTGATAGTTGAACCAGACTTTCCTGATTCCACACCCCAGACATCTCCAATTACAAAGTCTTCTCTCAAAGATGCTGTGGGTTTCATCTGAGATTTCCATTTATTTTTCTACTGATTTTTCCTTTTAAAAGTAGTGGCAGTGCCCAGAGAGCAGGGGATTCCCCTTGCTCTCTCTCTTCTCCAGAATAATCAATGCCCAGACAAGAACCAGAAATTTGAGAGAGTATGAGTGATGCCAAAGACAGTCCTTAGAACTATTCAACCAAACCACCCAGAAATTCCAGGAATGAAGTATCAATGGCAACAACAGACACCCCCACCACACTCCTAAACTGCAAGGAGACCTCTTCAGACAGTGGGCAGAGACCTCAATTTCAAACTATCTGGGTCAATGGTGGTAAATCCAACTAAGGCTAGACTTGGCAGAAATGAATCACTTTTATAAAAAAAATAAAAATAAAAACCAGAAAGTACTTGGGATAGCTATTCTTTAATATTTTTCTAGGATATGGAAGGAAACAACTAGGTGCCTGCCTTTATTTGCTTTCCCCTAGTAAACCATGTGACCTCTCCTTGCCTCAGTTTTCTTATCTATTAAATGGGGTAGAGTGGATTAAATAACCTCTAATAATGAGCCCCTTCCAGGTCCAAATTATAGCAACAAATAGCAATTTATTAAGCATTTTATATACAGGCACTGTGCTAAATTCAGGGGATATAAACATAAACTGATATTCTAATAGAGGAGATGACCTATGCACATATAAATTTATGCATAATATATTCAAAATGAATACAAGATAATTTATAAAATAGTATACTAGCAAGTAAAACAGGGAAACTCTGTGTGTGTATGAAAGTGTCTATCTATCTATGTATACATATATGTATGTATGTATGTATGTATAATAGGTGGCATTTGAATTGAGAGTTGAAAACAGGGATTCTAAAAAGCAGAGGAGAAGAGGGAGGGCATTCCAGGCATGAAGGACTACAAAAACACAGAGATGGGAGATGGAGAGTTGTTTCTTCAGAACAGTGAGCAGACTGGTAGGGTTGGATTACTAAGTGTAATCCAATGGATCATAAATCTAGAATTTCAGAGTAATATGTAAGAAAGCTGGAAGGATAGGAATTGGACTAGGTTGTGAAGAGTTTTAAATATCAGATGGGTGCTACTCCTAGAGGTAATAGGGAGTCAGTAAAGTTTATTGAGAAAGAGAGAGACATGATTAGACCTGGCTGTATGCATGATTAATTGGGGTGAGAAGAGTCTCCACAGAGGAGGCTATTGACATTGTGATTAGGACATTAGAACTACCAGATGACCTTGGGATGAACACTGGGTATTAATTGGTACCCCGCATTAAAATTGATGTTTCTCTTAAAGGAAGAAATCCACACACTCTATAGCTACATGAAAATGCTTCAAATCACTAGTAATTAGAGAAATGAAAATTAAAGTAACTCTAAAGTTGTATCTCACATTCACCAGATTGGCAAAAGTAACAAAAGGGAAAATTGCAATTGTTCAAGGGATTGTGGGAAATCAGAAATGTTGATGCTCTGTTTGATGTGGCTATGAATAGATCCAGTCATTCTGGAAAACACTACAACTATGCCTTAAAAATTTCTTCAGTGTGCCTCTCCTTTAAGGCAACCATTCCACTATTCAGCTTATAATCCAAATTGATAAAAAGATGAAGAAGAGGGGCAGCTAGGTGGCACAGTGGATAGAGCACTGGCTCTGGAGTCAGGAGGACCTGGCCTCAGACACTTAGCTGTGTGGCCTTGGGCAAGCCACTTAACCCCATTGCCTTGGAACATGCCAAAAAAAAAGATGAAAGAAGAGGAGAAAAAAGAAGGAGGAGGAGGAGGAAGGAGGAGGAGGAAGGGTAAGGGAGGAGGAAGAGGAAGAAGATAATGATGATGAAGAAGGAGGAGGAGGAGGAAGAAAAGGAAAAGGAAAAGGAGAAAGAGAAGAAAACCCATGGAAACAAAAATATTTCTAGCTGTTCTTTCTGTTACAGCAAAGAAATAGAAATGAATAGGAGTACCAGCAAGAATGTAATGGAAAATTACTTCACTATAAGAAATGATGAAAGGATAGGAACCCTGGATGTCTTGTATGAACTGATGCAGAGGGAAGTGAGCAGAACCAGAACAACTTCTACCATGGCAATCTTGTAAAAGCAGACAATGTTAAAAAGACTTAAGAACCCTTATCAATGCAAAGATCCATGATCATTCATTCCTAAGAATATGTGATGCAGCCTTCTACTCAACTCCTGAAAGGAAATTGATTAACTTAAGGTGCTAAATGAGATATAATATATTTTTGAATTCAGCCAATGTGGAGATTTGTTTTGCTGGATTCAGTTTACTTGTTACAAGAATACAGTTTTGCCCAGGTTTTTTTCTCCCTTTCCGTGGTAAGAGTAAAAGTGAGAGAGAAAGCAGAGCTTGGTAACAGAGGTGCCAAAAAGGGGAAAGGGTGGGGGAGGGAAATGATCATTGAAGCATTTTTAAATGCACAAAAGAGGACAGAAGAAAAGCAAGAGAAAAAATTATTAAATAGAAAAATCTTTGAAAGTTACCTGTTGAATTTATTATATGTTTAAAAAGAAAAAATGTTTTGTATATAATATATATGTATAAAAAATGGAGTCTGCTGGAAGTGCTCATTTGATCAGTTTGTTAAGTTGAGATTTAAAAAAAATGTTTTTAAAGTGATGCTCTCAGCTACGATGTGCCCACTTGTGGTACTGGCACAGTCCAAAGAAATGAAAAGTTGAAATCCCCAGTTGCTTCACCAGATTAAGTGTGTGCCTGGCTAGTGCTCTTCATGTAGACCAGGGTACTGTGCCAACTACACCGGCCTCCAGAGAGCTGTTAAATCTGATGTGGCCCTTATCTCATGACTTACGCACTTGCATTAAGTAACAGAGACAGTTGATGAAAAATGCAATCCATCTCCAAAGAAAGAACTGGTGGAGTCTGGATACAGATCAAAGCATGCTATTTTTCACTTTATTTTGTATGTGTATGGGTTTTTTTTTTTTGGTAGGGTCTGTGGTTTCTTTCACAACATGACTAATAAGGAATTATGTTTTTCAGGATTGCACATGTATGACCTTTAACAAATTGCTGACCATCTCAGGGAGGAGGGATGAGAGTCAGAATTTAAAACTCAGAATTTTAGGGGCGGTTAGGTGGTGCAGGGGATAGAGCACCGGCCATGGAGTCAGGAGTACCTGAGTTCAAATCTGGCCTCAGACACTTAATAATTACCTAGCTGTGTGGCCTTGGGCAAGCCACTTAACCCCATTGCCTTGCAAAAACTAGAAAAAAAAACAAAAAACTCAAAATTTTGAAAAATGTAATTTAAAAAAATAATGTGAGGGTAGAAGCAGTATGGATTCCTCTTAAGCAACAGTCACCACCAATACACATCATGGCCCATGATTCAAGAAATTTAAAAGACTTCAAAATTGTCTAAATTGCTTTGGAAATGAAAAATTTTGATGCAAGACAGCTAGGTGGCACTGTGGGTAGAGAACTGAACTTGAAACTTGAAAGACGAGTTCAAATTCTACTGTGGATATTTAAAAGCTCTGTAACTGGGGCAAGTAACATAATCTCTTTCAAATTTCACTTAAGTCAGCTGTAAAATGGGTATTGTAATAGTATCTATCCTCCTTCAAGTGAGATAATATGTGCAAACTGCTTTGTAAATCTTAAAGGACTGTTATAAGTACTAGCTATTATGGAAGATCCAGAGTGGATGGTAATGATCAATGTTAGAAAAGGCTAAATTAGGCAGCTGGATAGAGCACTGACCCTGGAGTCAGGAGGACCTGAGTTCAAATCCAGCTGCAGACACTTAATTACCTAGCTATGTGACCTTGGACAAGTCACTTAACCTCATTGCCTTGCAAAAAAACAAGAAAAAAAAAAGAAAGAGAAGTCTAAATTGGCAAAACCCAAGTCTGGGTCACATTCCTGCCTATCATTAGATAGGTGACCTTGGGCAAGTTCTCCCTCTGCATGAGTTTCTATAATTGTAAATGAAGGGCTAAATGGGATAATTTCCTTGGTCCCTTTGAGCTTAAAGTTGACTGGCCCTGGGCGGCTAGGTGGAGGAGTGGATAAAGCACTGGCCCTGGAGTCAGGAGTACCTGGGTTCAAATCTGGTCTCACACTTAATAATTACCTAGTTGTGTGGCCTTGGGCAAAACATTTAATCCCATTTGCCTTGCAAAAACCTAAAAAAAAAATTGACTAGCCCTACAGCATTTTTTATATTTGTGAATGCATACATGTGTATGTTGTATATGTGTGTATATGTATATCTATGTTTGTGTAAATATGCATGCATATATTATATGTGCATTTAAGGCTTAAACTGTACTTTGACTTTGGGACTCCTATATGCATATGTATATGAGTAGTTATCTATGTCGTCTATAGGCAGCTAGATGGAACATTGGATAGAACTCTAGGTCAGGAGACAGGAAGAACTGAGTTCAAATATGGCTTCAAACATTTACTAACTGTGTGATCCTAGATAAGTCACTTACCCCGTTTATCTCTATTTCCTCATCTATCAAATGAGCTGAAGAAGGATATGGCAAACCACTTCAGCATCTTTACCAAGAAAATCCCAAATAGGATCAGGAAGAGCAGAACATGACTGAAATGAACAAAACTGTCAAAATACACATATGTATATCTTCTCATATGTATGCACATGTGAACTGTATGTGTGCATGCATATATGGGTGTATAGTAAGTATAATGTTTAAATTAGCTGAAGCTCTAGCAGTGATCAACAAGCCAATGAGCTTGGAACACATGAACACATACACGCGCACACGCACGCACAGGCACACACCTTAGCCAACTCTTCAGACAGTACTTGGTTGATTCGGCAGTTTGAGAGAGCACTTTGTTTGGCGATGCCAAAGTAGATCTGCACATACCTCCTCTCTACCCATAAAGCATAAGACTTGAAGTTCCCTGGGAATAACTACAGTTTGGCCCCATTTTCTGCCTGTGGTGCTTTCCTTAAAATGAGAACAAATTGGCTGTGTTGAAGAGAGGGTGGGGGAAGGGAGGCAGGAGAGGAGCTGCAGGTTTCGATCCAGTTTGGAGAACAATTCCTTCTTTCAGATGCTTCTCCCAGAGAGTTTAGAAAAGGTTGGATATTACATTGGACAAACTGAGCATGAGCCTTTGTGGTAGGAACCTGCTCGAAACACTTGGTGACAAAGTAAGATTTGGGAGGAGGTAGGTTTCATTCATTCCTAAACTGAGGGGAGGACATTTCTCCCTTTCCCCATCTTTCCTTCTAAATGACCTACTTCAAATGTGGCACCCTCCAAGAAGGTTCAATATTCCTAGCTTTGCATTAGCACTTTGCATTACTCGCAAGCTCTTTTCGTGTTTTAATTTGTATTATATTTATCTACCCCTTTCTATTCCCTGTACTAGACTATCAGTTCCATGAGGGCAGGATCCATATAGCCTGAAGCTAGGTGGTACAGAAGCTAGAGTACTGGACTTGAAGTCAGGAAGACCTGAGTTCAAAAATGATCTCAAACACTTACTGTATGACCCTGGGCAAGTTACTTAACTATTTGTCTCCATTTCCTCAACAGTAAAGTAAACTAAAGAAGGAAATGACAACTCATTCCAGTATCACTGCCAACAAAACTGGGATCACAGACAGTTGGACAAGACTGAAACAATTGAACAATGACAATGACAAGAAATATTCATAGAGATTTCATGGGTTTAGAAAACTCTCAGTTGATGCCTTTTATAAAGGCATATCAATATCTCTCTCAGGGGCTGCCTGAAAGCTAAAGAGAGCTTGGTATCTTAAAGAGAGTTTTCTAGAACACTAGGAGGTCAAAGGAGTAGGTGGTCCAGGGTCACGTTGACTGGTTGTTGTCCATTGTTCTCGAAGAAAATCAAAATGACATCATTATGTTAGAGCCAATTATATTACCCGTGTCAGTGGCAAAACTTGAACTTGGGCTCTCTTGGTTCCCAAGTCAGTGGTCTACCTGCTAGACTATACTGTTTCATCACTGAAAGGTATCTTTAGGGTTAATGTTACCAAAATCTTTTGCCCATGAAGATAGAATAATTTCAAAATTTTTGCTTATAAGAAATATTAAGATATTAGATTTGAATTGAATTGGGAAGAGTGGTTCCCAAATTTGACTTCCTATCCCTTACCATATTTTCCTAGCCTGCCACTCTTCTTCCTGGGATAGAAATAGAGTCCCCACCCTGAGGTATAGTTCAACTCATGGACAAAGTAGCTATACATTGGAGGTAATTCTGTGGTCACTGTCAGACTTGGGGAGGGGTTGGGCTATCTGGATGCTAAAGTGAGGACAGAAGAAGCCTTGGGTTTGGATTCAAATCTCAACTCTGCCATCTATTCCCTATTTGACCTAATTCAATCACTTTCTTTCAGTTTTCTGATATTTAAATGACAGATCCAGACTATTTGGATTAGGGCAACCTGGGTGGGGGTGGGGGGTTTAAAACCAAGTATTACCTTAACTGAAGGGCCATGACCTTTTAAAAAATATTTTGATAATCTTACTTTGAGATAATTGCTTTCACTTTTAATCCTCTGCATTTTATTTCATACATTTAAAAACATGATTCTGAAAAGGAATTCAACCAGATCGACCATTAGAGGAGTCCGTGACTCATAAAAAGCTTAAGAACCCCTGGATGCTAAGGATGATGCCTAAGGGCCTTCCTACTCTTACAGTCCATAGACTAGAGTCAATACCACACTTTATTAATATAACACACATTGGCAGTCCTCCAGTTTTCTCACCTATACCTGCATTTGCTTTCCAAGCCAAGTATATGTTCCTCAGGACCAGAGCAATGACTTCTAATCATATAGTGGATATTGAATACCTTTTGAATGAATGATGAGAAATGGCCAGCCTTCTTAATGCATTTATTATTAGTCTTATTGCATGATGTGGGAAAATTACAAGTAGCCTCTAATGCGTGAGGAAGCTGACTTCCCAGCAGAGGCTCAGAAACAGGCAGCACATTCTTCTTGGAGAAAGGCAGAACTTCTGTTGCTTATAAATATGCTAACAGTTTCTCCTCCACCTGAAGTCAATTTGTGCATAAAACATCTCAATCTGGAGGGAAATCAAAGTTTTAACTACTAAAAAAAACCCCAAACAAAACAAACCCCACACCCATCTTTACTATTTGACTTGTTCTGAATTATCTGGACCAGCTGCAGAAGGATGACTTGCCCTTCCCTATTTGAACAAAGCAAAAAATGTGAGTTTGCCAATATTTGCAGTCTTGGAGGCAAATCACAGGCATCACCAGAAGAGTGTCTTGCCCTGGTCACAGCAAATGGTCTCCTAAGAAGAGGTACCTTGTACTTTTAAGAACAACTAGGTGGCGCCATAGTGAATAATGCACTGGGTCTAGAGGCAGGAAAGGCTGAGCTCAAACCTGGTCTTGGATCCTTTCTAGCTGAGTGACCCTAGGCAAGTCACTTTATCACTTTCTGCCTCAGTTTCCTCATCTATAAAATAAAGATAATAACAGCACCTGGTTTCAAGATTCTTGGAAGAACTGACTGGAATAACCTTAAAATGCAGAATAATGTTAACTAGCATTATTTTCTCATATATAATTTTTCTCCAACAGCTTTATGCAATCTCACTAGCGATATTTTTCTTCTTTGTGACCAAAACGACACGGCCCATGGAAGTGTTCATGTGTTAAACTCAAATATGCTAAGTTCTGGGGCCACAAAGACAAAAATGAAATAATTCATACTCTCCAGAAGCTTACACCTCAAGGGGTAGAAAGGAATAAACCAATACCTGTACTCTTCTAACCGTGATAACTAAAAAAGGTTCAAGAGACATAGTTTCTGGGAAATTCAATCATTTTATTATCAGGTTAAAAACGGATACTCATTTGGCATCTCTTTCTTTGACCAAAGATCATAATGGCAGTTGGGCTCAGTGCTTATATGTACTTTTGAAAAAGGAATGGCCATCAACTCTGACTAATTAACACAACAGGAGAGAAGGGGCTGAGTGACATCATATTACCTTTGGAGAGAGAAACTATCTCTAAACCTAAATTGGGCTACCTTGATTAAAGGATCTGTCTCTATCCAAGCTTAACTGAATGGGATTCACCTGAGATTAGAGATTACATGTAGGGTTGAGTGGAATAGAAGAGAAATTGAGCTTGACTTTCACTGACTAAGGTCTTAAAAATAGAAAAGGAGAACTCAATTTCTCCAAATCATAAGCTATTAATAGTTATTGCTCTCACAGCAGACTGTAACTGACACCATTAGGTTTTTTTGGAATAATCTTGAGGCCAAGAATAATACCCTTATAATACAAATTAAATGTTATATGTGGGGTACAAGGAATTCTATAGAAATTTTGATTGTCTTTGTCCAGATTTTTAATAATAAAAAAATTATAGGATTCTACATATTGAACTGGAAGGGATTCGAGGCCATTTAGTCTAACTCTGACATCTTACAGAAGAGGAAACAGTCTGAGAGTGGCACACACAACATCTGGCACATAAAAAGTACTCAATAAATGTTTGTTGAGTGACAAAAATGACTGACTCAAGATCACACAGATAGTAAATGCAGAGCTGAGAATGAATCCAAATCTTGGTGGTGGTATTGCATGGTAGAAAGAATATTAATTTTGCACTCAGGGATACAGACTCAAATCCTATCTCTGATATGAATGGCCTGTGTGATCATGGGCAAGGAAGTTAACCTTTCTGAACCTTAGTTTCATAATCTGTAAAATGGGGCTGGGGAGTCATAATAGATGATCTCTAAAAACTCTGCCATGTCTAATTGTTTTAATGCTTTAGATGGGAAATGCAGGGAGCCTGGGGGTGGGGGGGGGAGAAGTGCTGACAGTTATACATCCAAAACAAACAAAAAAAGATAGGATAGGCTCAATCAAGTTTTTGAAGTGGTTGGAATCCTATTGAGAACCCTGGCAAACTGGTTTGGAGCTCTCCCAAGTCTTTCCACATCTCCAGGTGAATTCTGACCTCCTAATTGGGGTGCCCTGCTCTAGGAGGACTAAGGAATTCTAACCTTAAAACAGGAAGGACTTAAGAAGTCAATAAGCATTTTATTACTCATCCTCTGTGTATTAGAGGAAGAGCTCAAAAATGAGATCATCACTGCTCTCAGGGACCCTCCATGCTCCTGGGAGACTGGGAATGGGAATTCCACAGAATTTGACCACAGAGTAAAGTCCAAGATAACCGGAGTGTAATTGCTAATAACAGCAGGAATGAGAAAAGGTTTATTGTAAAAGGTGGCACCAGGGTTTAGCCTTGAAATTATGGAGTCGTTACATGGGGAAGTTGAGAAGGGAAGGCATTTCAGGCTTAGAGATGGGAGTGGGGGGAAGGAAAGAGGTACGGTCACAATTCAGTTGTTTTTCAGTCATATCCAACTCTTCCTGACTCCATTTGGAGTTTTCCTTGGCAAACATATTGAGTGGTTTGTCATTGGCTTCTCCAACTCATTTTACAGATGAGAAAACTGAGGCCAACAGAGTTAAGTGATTTGTCCAGGGTCACAGAGCTAGTAAGTGTCTGAGGTCACATTTGAATTCAGACACAAATGTTGCATGGGGTACAAATAGGTCACTTTGGTTAGAATATAAATTATATTCTATTAGACTGTGAATTTTTTGAGAATAAGGACTATTTATTTTTTGCTTCTCTTTATAATCCTAGCACAGAATCTGACATACAAATAGGCACTTAATAAATACTTGTTGCCTGACTAAGTAAGAATAAGCTAGAACCAGAAGCATTTGTATTTCATTCTAGAGGCAATAGGGAGCCAAGGAAACTTCTTGAGTAGGAGAGTAGTACGGTCAGACCTGTACTTTAGGAACCTTCCTTCGGCCAAGGTGCTGTGGGGCAAGACTAACATCACTGCAGCTTTGGAACCTGAGGCTAGTGGATCACCCGAGCTCACAATCTGAGGATCAAATGAGTCATTTGTAAAGCTCTTAGTTCAGGGCCTGGTACACAGTAGGTGCTCTTGAAATGTTACCTATTATGACTAGGTGATCACACTGAGTCCAGTACCAAGAAGAAGAGCCCCAGATGGGAAGAGGGAGGCGGAATCTGCCCAGGCTGGAGGTGGAGCAGGGCAATATTTCCCTGTTAATCTATAGGAGCCACTCTACTTCCAGTCTGGGGACAATAGAGAGACCCAGTTATAAAGGGAAAAAATGCATATATGCATATGTAGACATATGTAGATAAATGTGTGCACATATACACACATATACACATGGGTATACAGTACATGCACATGTATGCATATATCATTCCTGTTTAGTTATGAAACATATGTACACATACATACAAACATGCATATACATCATCCATATTTGGTCCATATACCTATATACATTTTTATATAAGCATACATAAACACATGCATGTATTATATACATCTAGACACTTGCTTATGCATGTGGGCATATACATATATGCAAACATAAAAGGGCATGCATTCACAGACACATACACACAGTTATATGCATATATACATGTTTTATATATACACATATATAAACATGAACACATGAATGTGTCAGTGTGTTTCTTTCTAGCATATTCATACAGTGCATGTATGTGCATGCTTCATGTGTACATGGGCACAGGCATGCACAAAAGGGATAAGTGCATGAAGACCAGTTAGAAAACTACTGCAATAGTCAAGGCAAGAGGAAATGTGAGTCTGAACCAGAATGGAGGATAGGTGGACAAAAAGAGATAGATATGAGAGATATCATGGAATTGATGTTGGGGGAAGGAAATAAGCATTTATTAAATGCATTCTATATGCCAGACTTTGTAGTAGACTTTACAATGATCTGATTGGATCCCCTGGGAAGTCTTTGTGATTATCTCCCATTCTACAGTTAAGGAAACTGAGGCAGACAGTGGTAAAATGACTTGCCCAGGGCAACCCAGCTATTAAGTATCTGAGGATGGATTTGGACTCAGGTCTTCCTGACTCCAAGCCCAGCATTCTCTCCATTTTGCCATATCATTGTCATAATATTTAGCAACTGATTAGATATGGGGTGGGGGAGGTAGGAGAGAAATGAAGGGGAGTGGGACACCTCATTTTACAGGTGAAGAAACTAAAGTCCAGGGTAATTATATAGCACATGGGATGAGTGACGGGGCTCCTAAAGTATAACCACCTTATGATTCATCAAACTTTAAGCCTGGATATAATAAACCAAGTAGAGATGAGTCTTTTCCATTCACATGGTCCCTTTAGCTGAACTAACTCTGACATTTCTGTTAAAAAAAATGTTTAAAAGGATCCAAAATAGAAGACTGACCTTTTTGGAGACATTGCCATTCTGTGCCGAGTGGGAAGGGAGGCTTCCCAGAATTGGAGATTTCTAGGTCATGGTTTCAAGAGGAAGGCTCTTCAGTATATATGATCCAGCCCTGTGCTTTCATTGATCTCCCCATAGGCAGACTGACAACCTGTTTGTAACTGGTCCTCTTTAAACTGTTGCCTGAGAGTACTGAAAGTTAAGTGACTTGCTCAGGATCACACAGTCAATAGGGGTCAGAATCAGGATTTGAACTCAGGGACTAATTGACTTCTCTGAAACAACAGGAGCAGACTTTGACATAATCTTTTAAGGTCTGTATATCACTTTATACAGATCATCTGCTTTGACATTCACAACCTGTGATATAGGGTCTCATTATCCCCCCTCCTTTTGAGGAAATTGGGGGTCAAGTAACTTGCCAGGGACACACAATTAGTGTCTATACATAACATAGATTATCACTTTTGATATTTTCAACTACTCTGTGATGTAGGATCTCTTCTTATTCTTTATTATTCACCCCCCCCCCGAGGCAATTGGGGTTAAGTGACTTGCCCAGGGTCACACAGCTAGTAAGTATCTGAGGCTAAATTTGAACTCCAAGTTCCCCTGGCTTCAGGATCAATATTCTACCTTCTCTACCATCTAACTGCCTCTATTATTCCCATTTTCAAGCCAAGTCTTAGAAAGACTTGCCCAGAGTCAGAGAACTAGTAAGTGTATGAGATCTTGGTGACTGCTAGTCCAGTCTCTATCCACCTATTGGGCCAAACTATCTCTCTCATAGCAAAAAGCATTTGAAAAATACACTGTCTAGAAGTTGCTCAATCCCAGAAGAACCATGTCTCTGAAACTGGTTTTTAGCAATCGAGGGAAGATAAATCTCTGAGTCTGACAGACTAAACCCAAAAGTCATCTCCCCAGAATAGAAGGAGCGGTCCTTTCAAAAGTGGAGTCTGTGCTGGGACTGACCAGGATTACATAGTCAGAGCCACAAAGAAAACCTTGGGGTGGGGGGGGGGAGGATGAGGGGAGGGGGACATGGGATCAGGAAGAGGTTCATTCTCTTTGTTCAAAACAGTAGGACTCAGTGGGGGGAACTGAACACCTCTCTCAAGACATCAAGACTGTTGTTATGAAGTTTCCAGGGAAGAAAGGGAAGGAGAAGGAACAAAATTCCACCCTCCCCCAATCCTGCCCCCCATTTCCAACCCAGAACAAGATGTGCTTCGTTTGAGGGTTGAATAGATGCTCTCAGATTCCTGTTACATGAAGTTATGAGCATCTATTCAGCTGAACAAACTGAAAAAAAAAAACTACCCAGACTGTATTTTTCTTCCTTTAAAATCCATCAGCCTCAACTGAGTGATGGCATTCCGGCACATCTGGGGTTGATCAGAAACCAATGAGTCTGCAGAAATGGTCTCCTGGGCCCCAAGTAGTCAGACACAGAGGCACCTCACATACAGAACAAATCACCGCTGGTGACAAAGTCAAGGTATTTTCCAGATCCTTGAAGGCAAGGAAGGTCACTGTTCAGTAAGGGGTCCCCTTCCCAAACAACAATGGTCAAACAGAACAATGGTCCAGGTGGGCACCTCCTGTAGGAATGACATTTCTCATCTTAGGAGATGAAAGCAGTCAGTATTCTGTTGCTCCACCCACTTCCAAGTAGACCAGGCAAACTCAACTCTCAGTTCCTTCTTTTCAGAATCTCTCTTAACTCCTACTCTCCTGTTGGGGTTGTAGATTTTCCAGACTGTGTGGCATATAACCTTCCGTTATTGGATCCCTACAAAATTCCATTTAGTTGGAGGACAATCCTAAATCCTAAATCTAGAAAAAATCTTTCATAGTTAACGGGGCTAAATGTCTTACCTTATCAGTTCTAGTCAGATCCTCTGCTATATTTAATTATTAGTTACAAGATTTTCGAGGGTAGGGGAGCTTTTCCAAGATCCAAAAAGTAATAAGGGGCACTTGGGATTTGAACTCTGATACTCTGGTTGCAAATGCAAAACCACACTGGCAGGGGCAGCAGTGGGGTGAAAGGGAGGGTATAGAAAAAGGAGAGGAAGAAAGCAGGAGGGGCTAAGGGATGCCTACACAACAGTCAGGACGATGCTTAAACCCCCAGCAATGTCTCTTTTGGCACAGGTACCCCCTTTGCTCACAGTGACCACTCTGGGCAAAGATCCACTTTACCCACCCATTTCACACAAAAGAACTAATGAAAAGCCAAGAGAATGTACTCAGTGGAAGCCCTGAGCCTCATGGTGAGTGGGAAAGTTTGTACCAAAATATACATACTCTCCATAGGAGTGGCCAAACATCATACAAGGTTTGAATTCAGCATTGGTTGAAAGTGAAGACTGTCATTTACACAAGTCCACTCTGTTTTATGAAGGGGAAAAAAAAGGAGCAACAGCTTGTCCAGAATTCAAACTGATTTTTAAATGAAGAGAGCTTACCCTAAGTCCTACTGTTCTTATAAAGCCCATCTCCTCCCAAGAAGCTTTCTAGCTTCCGTCCTTTGGTGATCCCTGCCCTGCTCCCTCTGAAGTCTTCCATCACTTCCTAGCTACATAGTCAGCCTAGGCTTAACTGATATTACCTAATACATAGAGAATAGACAGTTTGCAAGTTCACGGTCTCTGTCCTGGGGCTAGGTGGTCAGCCCTGCAGTAGATTTCCTTGCCTCTCCGGCAGCTAGCCGCCAGCAGGTGTTCCTATAGTGTCTGCTGATGATAGAGACGGATAGAGTGACTGCTTCTTTCATTCATTCACAGCTACGTGGGCAGCTGCTTTGACATGTCTCATTCACATGTGCACAGCCGTCCCTCCACATAGCTGAATGCACAATGCTCCCTGACAGAACCATGTCACCCTCCTGCCACCATCTCACCACCTCCTACAAACCTCACGGGGCCTGGTGCAAAGGATGCCAGTCAGCTGTAGATTCGAATCCTGCCCTTGTGACCTCCTTTGTGTGATCTAAATAAAGCTGTCCCAGTCTCATTTTCCTCACTGGAACAAAAAAAGGGTTTTGAACTAATTCTATGATCCTAAATCACTTAATCTCTCTGTGCCTCAGTGTCCCCAGCTATAAAAACCAAAGATGATAGTACCCGATAACAGATCTGCTTGGGAAAGCAAATGACCCGCTTCTGAGTCCCGACCCTGATACTAACTAGCTGTAGGACTCTGGGCAGATGAGTGTTACCTCTCCAGGCCTCAGTTTCTTCATTTGTAAAAGAGAAGCAATAAGGTTTAGACTGCCTGCCTTCCGGGTCGGGCCGAAGAGCACTGGGTAAACTTGCACAGTCCCTGCCTGGTCTCGACATTAAGATCCCCCAAATCACTTGACTGAATTTGAGTCTCATCTGTAAAATGGGGCCAAGGAGCCAAAACCCAGACAGTATGAACCACAGCCCAGACCCCGGCTAGTGCTACGGTTCCCCACCCCTGGCTCTGGAAACTGTAAAGTGCCATAAAAATCAGTTAGATGTGCCGGGAAAAACAGCAAGATAAAGTGTGATCGCGGATTAGCGCTGGAAGAGGTCATCGAATTTACAGGCGAGGAAACTGAGGCACAGAGAGAAGCAGCGGAGCGAGACTGGAGACGAGGGGCTTCCAGCCTTCCTCCCAGGGCTTCTCTGCCCTGGCTGCGGTCTAAGGGCCAAGAGCCCTTCGGGTGGACTAGAGCCGGGGGTGCCCATGCCGACGCGCGTCAGGGACTAAAGGAAGGGTCCGAAGGGGGCGGCAGGCCAGCACTCACCTCCCCGGAGCCGGAGAGCTGGCGGGGCCGCACGCACGGGGCCGCGGGGGGCTGGAGCCGGAGGACGCCCCGAAGGTCTCAGCGGCCCGCTGCAGTGAGGAGCGGCCCCCGGCGCCCCAAGCCTCTTATGCTCAGCTCCGGGCCCCGCCCCCTCCCCGGAGGGCGGGCTCGGTTCCTCCGGGACCAGTAGCAGGGCGGGGGGAGGGGAGCTGGGGAGGGGGAGAGGGGGGGGAGGCTCCAAGAAAGGGTCGCTCTCCTCCAGGCCCCGCCCCCTGGCCAGGCTGGGGAGAGGGGGGAGGAGGGGGCGAGGGATTGCAGAGATGAAGGGAGGGAGGAGAGCTGGAGTCCGGGGATGGGGGGGCAAAGAGAGCGAAAAGGCTCAGAGACTGGGGGGTCCCAGAGAGCCGGGGGCTGGGGGACATGCGAGGATGGAGGGCCGGGGGCGGGGAGGGTGGAGGTGGGGAGTGGGATATGGAAGCCATCCTCCTCCTTCCAGGCCTGCTCCGGGGAGGCTGTGCGCACCCACCCGCCTCCGATCGACTCCCCCCCGCCCTATCTGGCCAAAGTGTCCGGGGGTCGGGAGAGGCTGGGGGAGATCTGCCACCCCTGCACCCACCAGGAGGCTGTTTTGGCCTTCGTGCCATGTCATCAGAGAGGTGATGCCATGACAGGCGCATGAACTGGATTTGAGGAGTGCTGTGCTAAGTCACCAGCCTCACTTTCCCCTCCAGAGCCGATATGAATCAGGACGAATAGAGATGCTTCAGGATACCAGACAATCAGGGTTAAGTGACTTACCCAAGGTCACACAGCTAGTAAGTGTCCAGTGTCTGAGGTCGGATTCGAACTTCTCTCCTCCTGATTCCAAGGCCAGTGCTCTATATACTGCGCTTTCTAGCTGCGGGGAACTGTCTATCTCCTGGGGGCAACCAAAATCCCCAGGAGAGACTGGCCACAGTCCTTGAGATAAGGCTCTGCAGGCAAGGGTGAGCTTTGGGCCCCCCCCCCCCATTAATTTCCCTCCTCCTCTTCCCTTACATTCACCAACTTGCCTCTCTTCCCCACACGAGTTTTCTCCACTTCACACTGGGCAGCACCCCCCCCCATTCTCTCCAACTTTCTGCCCTTCCCCCTCACCAGCTCCGTTTTTAGGCCCCCTACATCTGCCCCTCTCCCACACTAGCTTTCCCCCTCCCTCTCACACTTACTCCCTTCCTAATGTCCCTTCTGGAAGCCTGCCCGGAAAAGTACCTGGATCCTGCCCTAGAGTCACCAGGCGGAGCCTGGATTCTGCCAGGGCCCCCCTAATCTTGAACACACACAGACTGTAGCTAGTAGCATCAATGGGCTCCCAATTCAGCTGAGGGAGAAGGAGCCGAATTGGAGCCAGAGAACAACTCATCTGGGGAGCAGCCTCTCTGAAAGTCATTTTCTAAGAGTTTTCTAATTTAAGTAAGAATTCCTGTTTAACTGGGTCCCTTCTATGCTGTTCTACTAAATTTGGATAAAACCCTACTCACCCTCTCTCTAGCTATGGCTTGGCAAATAACCCGAATTCACGTTTTTGGTAGATCCAATAAAGCAATGTATTCTAGAGGAGGGAGCATTGGATTTAGTCAGGAGAGTTGGGCTTGAACCCTGGCTTTGCCTCTTATTAGCTATGTGACCTTGGGTAAGTCCCTTGCCTTCCTGAACTCAGTTTCTGCTTATATAAAGTCAGAGAAAAGATCTAGGAATTGGAGACATTTATTGGGCATACTCATTGGGTCCCATACCACACATTCATTCATTTTCTTTCTCTTTTCCCTATTGACGTTTGTTGGTTTCCCAAAGAAACTGTGGCCTTCAGCTGTCCCCTCAGCCACCTGACCTCACTGAGACCCTGGAATGAAGGGGAGTTCCCAGGAAGACTTTTTAGAAACTGGCAGGACCTTGGTAAATGATGACAAGATGGTGGAGAAGTGAGTGGGAAAGACAGACAGACAGAGGTTAGGGGTGAAGATGATGAAAAAAGAAAATTCCTGGGGTGACGGAGTCCCAGGCAAATATTGCCAGAAATTACTGTCAAAAGTCCTAGGCCAGAGCAATCTGACAAAGATAGGAAAAGAGTGATGTCAAAAATGACATCAGGAGCTTTTCCCAGCAATCAAGTTTCATTCAGCAGCCGAGCCAACGTTTGACAGCCTGCCCCATGACCTAGGGATGGCAGGCAAGCCTGGGACAAGGAGATTGTTGCTTTATATAAACCATAGCCATATCAGCCCCTGTTCCCACCATGGTTCAGGCTTCCAGAAAATATATAAGCAATGGGTCCCAGTAAGAAACTGACACAACTGCCAACTATTTCTGTCTCTCCAGCTGTCTCTCTTTCTCCCCATTTCTTCAACTTTCTTTCTGTCTCAGTCTCAGTCTTCTCCCTGTCTCTCTCTGACTCTGTCTCTGTCTCTGTCTTTCTGTCTCTGTGTGTGTGTATGTGTCTGTCTATCTCTGTTTCTGCGTGTGTGTGTCTGTCTCTGTCTCTGTCTCTCTGTCTCTGTGTTTCTCTCTGTCTCTGTGTCTCTCTCTCTGTGTCTGTCTCTGTCTCTGTCTCTCTGTCTCTCTGTATTTCTCTGTCTCTGTCTCTCTCTCTATCTCTCCTCTCTGTCTCTCTTAGACACACACACACAAACAAACTTCCCCTTTTACTTCTCTAAACTCTCAGCAATTAGAGTAATGGTTTTCCAGTCCAGCTGAAGGGACCCAATAGGCAGAATATTGGAACTGTGAGAGACTTATTAGAGAATTCTTCTCCAAAAGGAACCCTATAGTTACAGAGGAAGCTACCAAAAAAGGCAATGCTTACTGAAAGCATATACTTCACTTATACCAGAGAAAGGGGGAGGGATAAGAGAAAGAGAAGGGATGGAAGATAGGTAGCATGGAGGGAGATCTGTTTGTTTTTAAGTAACAAAGGGCTAATTTGTTACCAAGGTTAAAGCCAGACTGGTCTACCAAGAGCCCTCTGGAAACCTCCTCTAACCCCATGCAGGTACTTAGATTTTTATATGTTCTATAACTATTTCTGGGGCCCCAGTGGTACACAATTCCCAAACCCTTTCTAACTGGTCTGGAGAGTGAGATTTTAGCCATGTTAAAATCACTTGATCAGTAGAGTCAATAACAGCCCTCCCTTTCTTCCTCTTATGACAGTAGACCCTGGTTCCTTGGAATGATTCTGATAAAGGCAGACTAAAGAAATAACTCAACAATAGCAAAAATCATTATTTTCTTCCCCTCTTTTGTTTTCTCCTTTCATAACTGTTCTTACCTTTCTTTTCATCTTTCCTGCTCTGCCCCTTTGCTTTCCTCAGTTCATTTCTTTCTTTCATTAATCAGTCAGCAGGGTGTATTTTTTTACTGAGCTCCTATGACATTCTCAGATGATCAGTGATGAATGTTAGAGCTGTGCTGAGGTGAGCTAAAACTAAGAGAGTGGTTAGTTAAATTTTCAGTGTGAGTATTTACATCGAAGACACCGACAACGCCACAAATCAGGCTTGATATATTGTTTTCTTGATTTTCTAGACTTCAGAAAGTGATGGAGAAAATATTAATAAGGCAGATTAAATGTTAAAGTGTGCCTTGCCTATATTCTTTAAAAAGAAAAAAAAAGGAGCTGGTTGTTAAACATTTACCAGCACACCACTAGAATCAACTAAGAATAGCAATTGATCCAATTTCTACAGGGTTTCAGCCTACAGCCTCTCAGATATGGTATGTGGTATATTATACAAAGAGCTATTTACTTTTTAGAGATGAGAAAATGGCAGCTCAGATAGATGAAGAGTCAATATATCCAAGATTTAACTGACTCTGGATACCAATATTTTTTATTATTATGCTTCATTGAGTGCATGAACAGATGAGCTGGAATATGGGAAGTGTTCTGATAGATGAGGGAGAGAGGGAGAGGAAAGAATTGGGAAGAAAAAGGAAGAGGCAGAAATGAACCTAACAAGTTCCCAGAGCAGTGAAGAGAGTGGTCAAACTAAGGGAGCAATGAACAGTAGGCCATTCCAATTAACAAATGGTTTTATTCTTAGAAGAAAACCTTAGGGAGGGACTGGAGAACACAAGATAAGGCATAGAAGTACCACCATAAGATTAACCTGAAGTAGTATTAGAACTCTGAATCTAGAGCTGGGAGGGGGTGTGCAGGGGCATCCAATTTAATCCCTTTGAAGTATGGTAATCAAAGTAGAAAGAAGATGACAGGTAGAAACCAGGTAGAAAGAAGATGACAGGAAGGATCAAAGCTAGGTTCTCCAATTCCCAAACAAATACTCTTTCCAGGGTACAACCATTCCAGAAAGACCCTTAAAGGCCATCTATTTCAATTCTTTCACTTTGTAGATGAGGAAAATGAATCCCAGAAAGACTGTGACTTGCCCAAGGTCACTTAACTAGAAAGGGACATAACACAAATTCTAATTCTGGTCCACTTGGTTCTGATACTAAGATTCAAGTAGGAGACTGTCCAAGAGGGATCCAATTCTTCAAGCAAGCTCAATAGATTCAGCTGCATAGCTATGGACGGCTGCTTTGGGAGATACATGATGGCACATGCCTATAATCTTGGGTACTAGGAAGACAAACTGTTGGATCCCTTGAGCTCAGAAATCTAAGCTTTGGTGAGAAAGGTTAATTGAGTGTTTGTGCTTTATTTGTCTTATTAATAAGGTGAGCCCCTGGGTCCTGGGATATCTAACTATGTAACTGTTACCGTGTATGGCACATGATGGGCACTTAATATTGATTGACATATTGACCAAGGAGGGGTACTTATCAGCATGGGATCTGATGATGAATTAGTCCCCACATTTCTAGCCTGAGTGAGATGGAAAGATCCAGGCTTTAGAAAAGAAATGCACGATGATACCCAATGGAGGAGCCAACTCACTGCTTCTGAGTACGTGCAGGTATTCACATTCTGTGAATATATCGTGTTAGCTTGTGGCATGGTGTTGAAAGGCTTCTAATTGGCTTCTGAGCCAGAGCTAAAAGCTCAAACAAGAGATTCCAACAGAGAAATTTGATCACCCTGGCAGATTTCAAATGAAGTTGAAGAAATTTTCAGGAGTCCCCTTTCTTACCTGGCTGTCAATTGGCCAAAAAAATACATGGGTATTTTTGGTTTTTTTCTACCTCCACTATGTTTATTTTTTTTTCTCTGTCTTAATGAATGAGTATCAGAGATGGAACAGACTAGGTTAGTCTAGTGATGAAAGACTGTAGTAGAGTTCACCATACCCACAACAGTGAACCAGCCCAGTGGACCAGCACAGTCTGACATAAAACTGACTTGATCCAGCCTAGTGGTGAATCAGAGCAGCAACCAAGACACCATACACTGAAAATGAAGAATCAATTGGTCCATTGGCTATATGAATTGACAGAAATGAACTTGATGGGAGGAATACTTTATTGCTAACACTTTTAAGTGAGTCCATTCTCCCCAGCGGACAAGGTGATAATGATGTCTCCTAGAAGAAGACCATGAGATCATGGAAGTGACTTATGACAGGCCAGTAAATTGGATTTAAGTGAAGAGGGGCTGAGCTAAGTCACCAGCCTCACTTTTTCCTCCTGAAACAGCTGGGTCCAGTGGCCAGATAGGAATCAGGACACCTGGGGATAATCCTGGCTGCAAGGCAATCAGGGTTAAGTGTCTTGCCCAAAATCACACAGTAAGTAAACGTCCATGTCTCAAGCCACATTTGAACTCAGGTCCTCCTGACTCCAGGACTGGTATTCTATCCACTATACCATCTAGCTGCCCACAGCGGTCAAGGTGGTAAAGAAGGGTGTACCCTGGTTCATAGGGGAAGGTTTTATGGACACCATTTTAAGTTTGAATCTACTTTCCCAAAGGGTCATCAACCAGTTGTCTTAATCTTTGTTTTGCCATTGGACCTCACTAATTCTGGAGGAGAGAATGAGCCTGACAACTTTTGCACAGTCCCGCCTCCCTTGAATCTAATTCACATGCAAGTCAAGACATCACCCTTAGGATGTCGCTGATCCTCTTAGAAAATAAAGGATGAACAGCAACAATAATTCTCCCTAAAGATCTGTATTGAGGGGAGAAACATCCCATTTTAGGAGGATATTTTTGTACTTTGATTCTTAACATATCTTTTCAGTAAATACCCCCTTTGTAAAGACTAATTGGTATAAAGAGTTTATCAAATATATCAAGGAAATATCAACTGGTTAATTGACACTGGTACACTAATCACTGGAGATGTCTACTCGTCAAATGATATTTGATAAAAATACGCAAGATAAGGGCCCATAAACTATAGTGTAACAGAAAGACCCAACCTCTCAGATATCCACATGGGGGTGGGAATAATCAGCCTTCTGGGAGTCCAATCAACCCATTTCAGTTGGTGTTGAGAGAGTAAACCCCAAAGTCTAAAGGGTCTGATTATGGAGGATCTTGAAAATTACTTTATTCTTAATCCAGAAGGGAACTAGGAATCATCAAAGGCTTTTGAGTAGAGTTTCTTTGTTATTTTTGTCTAGCATTTGTTTTTCTCAGTTCTTCTACCCATTTGAACATGTGTGTGTATATATATGTGCATATATATGTACATATATATATGTGTGTGTGTGTGTGTGTGTGTGTGTATATATATATATATATATATATATATATATAGTAGGTAAGTCCCTATCCCAGCTCCTCCCTTCAACCATTAGTACTGTCTATCCCCACATTTGATTTTATGAGGAACTAACCACTAATTTCCCTTTAATGGAAAATGTAGAATGAAAAGAATCACAGAATAAAGATGAATTAAGAAATACTGTGACATAGTAGATTGACAGACTTTGAGTTGAGATCTGGATTTGAATTCTGCCTCAAGTCATTCATACAACCATGGGCAAATGATTCAATTTCTCTGAGACTCTCTAAAATAGGAAAAAATAATAATAATAATAATAATGCCTATAGTTATCTACTCAAATGAGATAATGCTCATAAGGCATGTTGAATAAAAGATATGAGTTATCATTATCACCACATGGACAGCCTGTTCCTAGGAATGAAATGCCTGATACTGAGATTTCTCTGAGCATCAACTTTGAGAAATGGAATAAGGAATAGTGTTTGTTGCTGAGGCAGAGATTCTGAAATTAAGTCATGGAGAGATTGAGGTAAAGGAAAAAGCTTGTATGGTCATCATGAAGCACAAACTGGAAAAAGGACCCAGCATGACCAGCCGGGGAATTATGGCTTGAACTTAGCAACTCACTACCATCACTGCTCATAAGAAAAATATCAGTAATTTAAAGACAAAAGTGCAGTTTTGCTCTCTCATTCTTTATCCAATCAAAAATAAAATCAATGCAACTTTCATGATGATAGACCTCTGAGTTTCTTAAATATTCTAGGATTTTTTTCTTAAAAAAATCTCTGGGATTTGTCCAAAAAAAATTAAAAGGGCACGGAGTCTGGGAACTATCCAATTTTCAGTTGTATTTGTCACACCCATTCAACAGTTCTACAATTTCACTAAATTTCTGTTTCACACCAAGGTTAGTGGTCTATTGATTATCTCTCTGCTTCCAGTCTCTCATCTCTCAAATTTATCCTCTACACAGCTACCAAATGAAAATACAGTTATGACTGTGTCATTCCCTAACTCAAACCCTTCCATGGTTCCTTACTAGCTCTTGGATGAGAAATAAAATTCTTAAATTGATTTTTGTAGCCCTTCCCCCAATATGGTTTCCACCTAATTTGGGGGACTTTTCCTCCCTATCATTCCCTTACATGGATTTCCAAAAAAGGAGCAGCCTGCTAGCCCTTCTCTAGATGGTATATTCCAGCTCTTACTTCTGTGTCTTTTTCAGAGTTCCCATGTCCGAAAAGGGCCACCATCTCAATGAGACCTCATCAGTTCCCTCCCTACCTTAAAAGCCTACTCCAGGTGCCTTTTCCTACTGAAGACTTTTTCTGATTCCCTCCAGCCTCCAGCTGTTAATATTCTCTACCATAAAAAATTACTTTATATATATATATGCATATAAATATATACTTTATGTGTGTTTGCATATACAAAAAGAGAGAGGGGTAGATGTGGTGTAATGGATAGAACACTGAGTCTGAAATCAGAAAGAATAATCTTTCTGAGTTCAAATCTAGTCTCTATGCCTAAGAGACACTTACTGGCTGGATGACCCTGGGCAAGTCCCTTAACCCTGTTTGACCCAATTTCCTCTGTTAAATGAACTATAAAAGGAAATGGCAAATCTCTCCAGAATCCTTACCAAGAAAATCTCTAAATGGGGTCATGTGTGGGTATGTCTTTCTGTTTCTCTGTTTGTGTGTGTGTATGGAGAGAGAGAGAGAGAGAGAGAGAGAGAGAGAGAGAGAGAGAGAGAGAGAGAGAGAGAGAGAGAAATTCCCTGCAGTCAGGGACAATTTGGTTTCTGTCTTTGAATTCCTAGTCCCTTATATCTAGAAGACCCTTGATAAAACTTTGTTAAATTAAATTAAATTGACTAAGAGAATGAACAGCATTTTCATGGATAGGAAAGTTATAGGAAAGAGGTAGAAAATAAGAGGAATAGGGATGAAAATTTCTCTGAATAGATATACAAATAGTCTTATTTCTTAGGTCAACTAAGTATAAAATGTTGGTCCCTAGAGTCAGGGAAACGAGTTCAAATCTGACCTCAGATACTTACTGGGCAAGTCATTTTTAACTGTTTTCTCATCTGTAGAATGAGTTGAAGAAGGAAATAGCAAACTACTCCAGTATCTGTTCCAAGAAGTCCTCAAAGGAGGTCACAAAAAGTTGGACACGACTCAACAAGAAAATTATTACTTGGAAATCAATACTGGGGATGATATTAAAAACCAAAACAAATCATTTTCTAAGTGATTAGAAAGGAGTATACATGAAACCTCCATATTCGTAGATGTTAGATAGAAATTTTTTCAGTAAATACCCCTTTGAAAAGACTAATTGGTATAAAGAGTTTTTCAAATATATCAAGGAAATATCAACTGGTTAATTGATACTGGTACACTAGTCACTGGAGATGTCTACTCATCAAATGATATTTGATAAAAAAAAAACATGCAAGATAAGGGCTCATAAACTATAGTAACAGATTTGCAAGATAACAAAACGTTCAGGTAATAAGGGATAAACTTCAGGAAGATCTGGCAAGATTTAGTGAGTGAGCAGAGAAGTGGCCAAGGAGTTTCAATTTCAGTGTAACTGGTAGAGTAGGTGTTCCAAATACACCAAGGTTTGCTTCCAGAGCTTATGCTCTCACAACTGGCTCAGTTCCCTACTTTTTGTAATCTTCAAGAGGGTTGGTATCTAATTAATTAATTAATTCATCAATCAATCATCTAAGGAATAGAGTACATAAATGGCCCATAGACAGTGAAACCCAGGAGCAGACTCTAAAAGGGTGATCTTAAAAGCTTTTCTTTTTAAGAAATCAAATTGGTTTTTCTATTATGATCTTAACCATGTAGGACTTTTCTTAATGTCTTCAAGCTTCCCTAACTATTCACCAGAGGGCACTCCAGCTACACATGAGCTGCTTTTCATATAAAGAGACTTACTTTCTCCAAAGGTTCTATATAAATCTAGGGGTCTGACCTGGATTATGTTCAAAAATGATTAAATATGGAAAAATAAATCCTTATTTCTAGAATGAGCCCTCAATCCCCACATTTCAAAACTTATTTTCTTGTTCATGCCCCTTCATTCATAGAATTAAACAGATTTTTTTTCTTAACAGTCATGAAATTTTTTCAGACACATTAAGTTATCTTCTTAAAATTCAGGTCTGATCATATTGCACCTATTGTCTCTCTTTGCCTCAATAAAAACCGTAGTTGCTTATTACCTCAAACCAAAGATGTCTGATTTTTAAAGCCATTCCCAAATTGGTCTCTCATTACTTTTCTAGTTTTCTAGTTCTTCACTCTAATCCTCCCTCTGTACAATTCAGTGATCTGGCCTCCTTAAAGAAACACTCCAGGGGCAACTAGGTGGCACAGCCCTGGAGACAAGAGGACCTGAGTCCAAATCTAAACTCAGATACTTGATAATTACTTTGCTGTGTGACCTTGGGCAAGTCACTTAACCCCATTGCCTTTCAAAAGCCAAAAATAATAATAGAAATAATAATAATAATAATTTAAAAAGATAAACACTCCATCTCTTGGTTCCAGATCTTTCCACTAATTGTTCATTGTCCTTGGAATTCCCTTCTTTCTTCCTTATGCAAATTGGCTTCCTTGCTTTCTTTTATGTCTCAGATCTTTTACAAGACCTCTCTGTCTCTGTCAGCCAAATGCCAGTAGTATCTAACCTATGAAATTATCTTCCATTTACATTTTATATATTTCATAAGTACTTTTTTTGTTTTTGCATTTATCTTTCCCCAGCAGAATATGAATTTTCCAAGGACAGGCATCTGAATTTTGTCTTTCTTTCTATTGAACAATTAGCTTTTAACACAATGTCTGGTACAAAGTAAGTCTTTAATAAATGCCTGTTGACTAGCTAAGGCAAATAATGATAACACAACAAAACAAAATAAAATTGAAAAAACATTTTAAAAAATCCAGTTGGAATCACAGTAGTAGTATTGACCTCTTCTCCATTTCTTTCTCCTAAGCATACCATTTCCCAGAGGGTAGAAGGAAAAAAAGAGAAAGAAATCATTTGACACATTTTAACCTACTAAAATGTCCTCAGCAGCTGTTTCAATAAAACAAGAGTGAGAGTTTTTGTAGATTTTTGGAGACATGCAAAATTTGCCTTAGCAAGTGCTCTGGAAGAACAAGGTGAGAGTAGTGCTAGGTGTTAGCACACATCTGGCTGGTGTCACCCCAGCAAAGGTTCTTCAGTCTTATCATTTCCTTGTGCCTGTTCTTATCTCCTTCAGTTCTATGTAGCTTGGCTTCACTCAGATCCAATGTATACACTAGTCAAGATATGACCCTTGTGATGTTATTGGTCCTCTCTGAGAGCAAAGGACAACCACCATCAATAACATCAACAACAGCTCTATAACTCTCCAGCCCTCCACATGGTCCTTCACAATTAGCCTCTTGTCTTGCTTGATCTTGCCTCAATATGCAAGGTCAGTGGGATGCCATCCTCTTCCAACCAGTAGAAAGGAAAAACCAAAATGGAACCCAACATTCAAATCTTTCCCACTCCAAAATCATAGCAGGAATTCATAAAGGGAATTTCAAGACAAAAGGAAGTGGAAACCAAGGATTTCTGGGAAATGTCAGCCAGTACAGAATCTTTTTCTTCCCTCACTAATTCATTATCCTAGTCACTATTAAGAGTAATTATGAGGACATACCCTGTTACATAAATATAAAGCATTTAGGGGAAAATAACCCCCTCCACTATATTCATCATAGAAGGAATTAAAACTGTCAATTACAAGTCAGGAAAGAGTCTTGGGAGTCATGATCATCCCTTGAAGACATTTATCAATTGAATTTTTAGGTCAAGTGAATCAGAAAGAATGCTGGAAATAAAACATCAACCTTTGTATAAAACTATGAAGGTCTTGCACTAGGCACATTGTGTGTAATTGTAGTTGCAGTCAGGAAAGAGAACAAGAGAAGATTCAGGGAAGGGAAATAATTGAAGGGATTAGCAAGGTTATTGTAGGTAAAACATTTGGAATAAAAGGAAAAACTAAGGAAGAAATTGTTGAGCCCCATAAAATGATGAAGAAAAAAAAGTGAATAACAAAGCCCAGATGAGCAGAACAATAGTTTTTCAATGTCTTTTTTCAAATACGGTACAGAGACAGGGCACTAGACTACATGGACCTTAGACCAGAGTCAACGCAGAAATTTTTGCATTCTCTAATTCTCTTTTGTAGAGGGAAACATTTTCTTACCAACTTGGGCAAAGGACAGAAATATAAGAATTTTGCATTCTCCCGACTAGATTGTAAGCTCCTTTAAAACAGGAAATGGTCCTACTATTTCTACAACTGTCATAGGGTTGTACCCTTACAACAAACAGGCATACAATAAACATGCATAGAGCTATTGTCTGTTGTATGATTTTTTACACAATTGTATAAGAAAAACAACTCATTTTCTAACTGTCTTTCTATTTTTCTTGTCTGGATGTAAAATGAATAAGTCAAACAGAACCTGAAAGTGTATTTTGCTTTTTTTCTCAACTTTGACACAGGATTGTACCTTAATGAAGTTTCATGATATACAAATTAACTTTTCACAGTAGAAAATTAATTTTCAGAGTGAACATATTATATTCAATTCTTTCAAGTCTGAAGAAAAGTGTAAAAAGTAAAGAAAAAATAAATTCTAAATGTCTAAACTTCCAGATCTGGGACTGGTTACCCAGGCTGTTTTCAGCCTAACGTAAAGGCTTCTACTTTAGAATCTGGTACAATCCATCAAGATGGTTGTCACAATTACTGACATCTACATTGTACTTCAAGGTGCTTTTTATACATTATCTCATTTGAGCTTTACAACAACCTGGATTAGTAAGGGCTAGTAGT
Source organism: Macrotis lagotis (assembly GCF_037893015.1). NCBI lineage: Eukaryota > Metazoa > Chordata > Mammalia > Peramelemorphia > Peramelidae > Macrotis > Macrotis lagotis. The sequence continues at coordinate 59,589,032 of NC_133658.1, forward strand.
ATTCCCATTTTATAGATGAGGAAACTAAGGTTCAGAAGTCAAGTAACTTGCCCAGGTTCACATAATTACTAAGGATTAGGAGCAAAATTTGAATCCAGGTTCCTCTCAACTCCCAGTAAGCACTCTGAAGGGAGATAACTTTGTCTCACTTAAATCCAATTCACTTGAATGCCAAGACATCACCTTCCTAATGTCATTGGTCCTCTTCCAAATGAAGGATGAACAACAACAACTTTTGGATACTCCTGGTAAGACTCTCATATTTTCTTCTTTTTCTAAAATAAAATATGAAAATGAATCCAACCTGAAAACAGATTCCTTTCCCTCCCTTTTTAATTTCACTTCAATAAAATTCCACCTTTTATGCACAATCATTTTTGGACTGCTTTCGAAAAGAGAACAAAAATTCTGTTTTGTTTTTTTTAAACCTCATTATTACAAAGGAAAAAATTCACGTCATGATTTTAATAGGGTACTCCTTGCCTCCTCGTGCTGTTTTATGAAGTTTTTAAATGATTCATTCAGGAAACTCCAGCCTAGGCTACAGTCATCTGCAAACGAGGTCATGGCCCAGTTTCAACCAGGAGCCTCCTGGTCAAGTCTGACAATAATGATCAGCCTATGTGGGAATTCCGTAATAAAAACAAAAAAACCTTGGAGGCTCATTGCCTTAAGCAAACATTACCTTAGTGGTTTGCTTTCTCCATGTTTTTGAGGATAGTCAGACTGTTTTCCTCACAAACCTGTGATCTGGGTTTCCAGAAGCAAAGTCAAAGAAATATTCACCAAAAATCAAGCCTTTCCATAACTCTGAGTAAGGATCACAACCATGGAAAATCCAGTCGTTCATTGTTCTCTATTGACTCCATGGAATTGGAACAGATATCTGCTTTTGAAATTCAAGTCATTGCTTTTTTTGTACCCTTAGAATCATATAATAATAATAATAACAATGGTTAACATTTACATGCTTTATAATTATTATCTCATTTAGTCCTAGAAATAAATCTGAGACATATATTATTTTTATTATTCCCATTTTACAGATAAGTAAACTGAGGCAGGCAGAGATTAAGTGGTTTGCCCAGACATTCACAGATAGTGAATATCTGGGGCCAGACTTGAACTAAAGTCTTCTTGACTCTAGGAACCACGCTTTATCCACTGCATCACCTAGCTTCCTACATTTTAAAGCCAAATAATTGAATTTTAGGGATCTTCTCATTAAACTTTCCAAACCAGCCTCTACACAGCTGCTAAAATCATCTTCCAGATCTGATCATGTAAACTTGTCTGCTTAAAATCATGACAATTTTTTTTTTAGCAGACATGATTTCACCAGTATAGGATGCTCTGGGGGAAGAACTCCCTGTGGGCCCTGCTCTGACTCCTACCCAGGCTACTAAGAATTTGAGTGATTTGTCCAATGTCATACAGCCAGAAGTATCAAAAGTGAGATTTGAACTCACATCTTTCTGGCAAGGAGGTCATTTCTCCTCCAGGCCATGCTACCTTTTACCAATGAGAGCAATCATAATGATCACTGATATTCATATAGTGATTAAAAGTGTGCAGGGCATTATACATGATTCATTCCATTTTGTGTTCAAAATAATCTTGAGAGATCAAAAACCTTCCATGATCAACTGAAGTAAAATACAGACTCCCCCCAATCTGGCATTGAAGTCCATCCACAAGTTGACTCTAGCCCACGTTTCTTTTTTCTTTCTTTTTTTCTTTCTTACATTTTATTTGTTTATTTTCCAATGGCATACAAAGATAGTTTCCAGTATTCATCCCTTTGCAAGCTTTTGAGTGCCACATTTTTCCAGCACCCTTCCTCCCCATGCAGTGAATAATGTGATATATGTTGTACATGCAAAATTACATTCCACATATTTCTATATTAGTTAAGCTATGAAAGAAGAACTAGAACTAAGGGGGGAAAACAAGAGAAAGAAAGGAAAAAAACAAAAAATAGTTTTTAAAATGTGGACATAGTTTGCTCTACATTCAGATTCCATAGTTTTTTCTTTGGATGTGGACAGCATTTTCCATAGCAGGTTTCTTGGGAATTTCCTTGATCTGAACTGACTAACACATTTCTCACTGAAATGCATATAATTCTCCACCATACATATCCTCTTTTCTCCTCTCTTCCTCTAATAATCCTCCTTTTCCTTCCAGGCTCAGCTCTGATAAACTTTTCTGCATTGTCTCCTCCATTAAACTGTGAGACCCTGGAGAGGGGGAACTGCCTTGACCTTCCTTTATAACCTCCGTGCTTAGCCACAATTCTCACCCATGTACTTAACACATTATGGACAAATGACTGATCCACCCCCCACCAATTGTCAGTGTTCCCCTCATCCCCAAATTATTATATTTACTCACTTGAATATATGTTGTATATACCTCCAACAGAATGTAAGTTTCTTGGGTACAGGAACTGTTTTGTTATATCTTTAAATACTGTGCTTCTATCAATCAATCAATCAAGCCCTTCCTACAGGCATATCTTTGGGTTGGCTCTAAACCACTGCAATAAAGTGAATATCACAATAAAACAACTAAGTGGTGCAGTGGATAAAATGTTGTGCTGGAGTCAGGAAGACTCATCTTCATGAATTCAAATCCAGTCAGAGACACTTCTTAATTATGTGAGCCTGGGCAAGTTACTTAGCCTTGTTTGCCCCAGTTTCCTCATCTGAAAAATGAGTTGAAGAAGGAAATGGCAAACCACTCCAGTATCTTTGCCAAGAAAACCTCAAATGTGGTGATGAAGAGTCAGGCCTAACTGAAAAATAACTGAACAACAATTATATATTTTTACATACCCAGAGTCAGGTTAAAATCCCCTATAACAGTTCCAAAGTCATTTTGAAAAAGAAAATAAAAGTGTATCTATATCCTCAGTTTCATCACTCATATCAATCTCCTTTACTCTAACTCACAAGGTCACTACCCCCTTCAGGTCCTCACTATCTCTCTCACCTAGACTATTCTATTTGGTGGTGGTGGTGATGGTAGACCTTCATTCTCAAAGAGGATCACTGACATCATGAGGGTGATGTCTTGATTTGTGAGTGGATTGAAGTGGGGAAGAGTTGCAATGTGTTATCATTCTCACTCTCTCCTCCAAAGTCATCAAAGTCCACTGGCAAGACAATACTCTCCTAATTGACTCCCAGACTCCAGAATCTCCTCCCTCTAATCTAGCTTTAAGACAATGCCAAATTAATCTGCAAAAGCACAAATTTGGGGATGTGTCCCTCCTCCACAAGACCTTTCCTGATTCTCCTAGGTGTTAGTGCCCCCCCGAAATACTTTCAACATAGTTGTATTGATTTAGTTATATGTGGATTGTTTCTCCACAGTAAAAATAGAAGTTCTTTGAGTGCAAAGAGAGTTTCATTTTTGACTTTGGCCTCAATGACTTATTCAATACACATATGGTGAATAAATGAATTAGCTTTGCAGGGGCTCCCTATTGGCTCTAGTTAAAATTTAAATGCTTAAACTGTATAGATAAAGCCCTTTATAAACTGTATCATGATTTCACATATTCTACCACCCCATAATACTTTCCTGGAGAGGGGGAACTGTCTTTGACCTTCCCTTTCATCTCTGTGCTTAGCCACAGTTCTGGTCCATATGTTTAATAAGCATTTTGAACAAATGACTGATCCCCCCACACACAGTTGGTGCTCCCCTCATCCCCAAATTATCAAATTATTATATTTACTCACTTGAATGTGTTACTCATATGAATATATGAATCTATTCCTCCAACAGAATGTAATTTCCTTGAGTACAGGAAGTTTTGTTATGATCTTTATATACTGTGTTTCTATCAATCAATCAATCAAGCGCCTCCTACAGTCATGCCCTTCCCACTTCTGAGATCCCTATCTTTTTTTTTTTAAGATTCAGCATCAGTGAAACATCCAATTGAAAGCTCTTCCTGATTCCCCCCACCCCAAATGCTAGTGTTCTCTTCCCCCCATCAAATGATTAGATAGTTACTTCTCAGTTAGGTGTGGCATTCCCTCATAGGAATGTAAACCCCTTGAAGGTAGGCATATTGTGATTGCGCCCCCAGCATGTAGTACAGTGTCTTAGACATAGTAAATATTTACTTGTTTGAGTGGGTTGGAGATCACAGATGGGGAAAATTGCATATGGCCTTAGACCTACTACTTATGTTACTTAGTTTTCTTTCATTGTTTTTCTTTGTTACAAAGATAGACTCTTTGGCAGGCATATGAGAACTGAGAAATGTTTATAGTATTTTTAAAAAGCGTAAAGTAAACACTGCTTTGAAAGGGAAAAGAAAAAAAGACCATTGAACTGGATATGGCATAGGTCTAGCCAAAGAGATGAAACTCCTAGGGTTCAGTTCTTAAACTGACATCTCCCACAAGCACCCTGAAATGTCTTGTCGTATAGAATGTGATTGGTTCTTGCTGTGTCCTTCCCTCGCTTTGATATGGATCATTAAATGGCATCCTGGAATTTTGAGTTCTCCATAAAAAAGCCTGGCAAGACGAGCTCCAAGTCAGGGTGGGGACTTGGGAAACAAAAGCATTGGGCTCCTATTCCAGGACTCCATGACCAATGGAGCCACACTGCTCATTCTTCACTGGCAGAAACCAGGCAATAAACCTGACCTGGTCCAGAGAAATTCGGCTGTCAGACAGCTCTTCACATTTGTAATCAATGGAGCCCTGGCTGGGCTGTGGAACAGAGACATTTTTATCTTCCTTGCTGAGAGCAGCTGGTAGGACCATTAATTACACCTACCCATCCTAAGGGGAATGAAAACCGAGACTATTTTCTTTCTTTCTTTCTTTTTTTTTTTTTTTTTGCTAAACTTGATCAATTCCAACTTAATTTTCAAGGCTGTTGGACTGAGTCAAAGACCCAAGTGAAGTAGGCGGTGGATGTTGGCTCTAGAAAAACATTCCTATGGATTATAAAGCTTGCCTATTCTCAATGAGTAACAATCTCTGATACCTACAAGCCCAAACTCCTGCTCTGACCTGGGGACAGATGCAGGATCCTGCAGGTGGGATCCCAGACCTTCTTAAGATGCACTCTGGATCATTTTAGTCAGTAGGATTACTAAGCTCTATGCTATACTGATTTGTTTACAAGCCAAGTTAAAGTGGGAAAATAGAGAGAGCATCCTCAGTTAGACAAGAATCTATGATCTTGTCAGGTGAAAAATACCATGAGGGAGTGTGCATATTGGAAGCCATATTCCTTTCCTTCTTTTCTTCTGGAAACCATCAATTGCACAATCCTGCAGATGGTTTGTTTTTTCCACCTAATTCTTTAGGTAGCAGTCACTTATGTTCTTCAACAATAAAGTTTGTGATTCAATTCAGTCTCATCATAGCGCAGAAGAATCTCACAGATTATGTCAGTGAATTGCAAGTTCTGGCACATTCTACTATGGACCATGAACCTTTTTTTGAATTGTTAAAATATTTCAATAACTGTATTCAACATAATTGGTTTTCCTTCTGTTTTATGTTGTCCATATGAAAACCATTGTTCTGAGAAGGGATCCATAGACTTCTCCAGCCTATCAAAGAAGTCTATGACACAAAATTAAGGAGCCCTCCCATTCCTGTCTCTGTTTCTGTCTTTGTCTGTCTCTGTCTCTGTCTCTCTCTCCCTCTCTCTGTTTCTGTCTGTCTCTCTCTCTATGCCTCTCTATCTCTCTTTCTGTTTCTCTGTCTCTGTCTCTCTGCCTCTGCCTCTCTATCTTTCTGTTTCTCTGTCTCTGTCTCTGTCTCTGTCTCTGTCTCTGTCTCTGTCTCTCTCTCTCTCTCTCTCTCTCTCTCTCTCTCTCTCTCTGTCTCTCTGTCTCTGTCTGTCTCTGTCTCTGTCAAAGTTTTGTGGACAAGGTTGAAAAGTATATCAGTGAGGGCGGCTAGGTAGTGTAGTGGATAAAGCACCGGCCCTGGAGTCAGGAGTACCTGGGTTCAAATCCGGTCTCAGACACTTAATAATTACCTAGCTGTGTGGCCTTGGGCAAGCCACTTAACCCTGTTTGCCTGGCAAAAAAAACCTAAAAAAAAAAAGAAAAGAAAAGAAAAGTATATCAGTGGCAGAAGAAGGGCCCACTACAGGGAATCATGGGTCTCTGAAACAATGAAGGATAATGTTGAATTCTATACAGAATGTCAGATGCCAAAGGGCAAGTTATAGAGATGAAATGCCAAGACTCATCTCACTCCAATTGCATCAATTTTTGTAGAGAGCAAACTCTTTTCAGATGTAAGTAGAGCATTCTAGCCTCACTCTGAGATTCTTAAAAGAGAATGGATCATTATAAAAATAGAGATTCTTCACTTTTGATATCAGGGACCCTATGGTAGTCTGCGGAAATCTAGGAACCTCTCTGTTAAGAATTCTATTTTTAAATGCATAGGATAAATTTATAAGATTACTAAAGAAATTTCCAGGTGATTCAGTTATACATGAAAAGACCTTTAGAAACAATAAAGTTCTTATAGCTCTACAGTCATTTTAGTCTTGTTCTGTCCTTCACCACCCCATTTAGGAATTTCTGGGCAAAGATATAGAGGTGAGGTTTTTTTGCATTTCCTTCTTTTGCTTATTTTTTACAGATAAGAAACTGAGGCAAATAGAGTTCAACCTACAGTCACACACCTAGTAAGTGTCAGAGGCCAGGTATGAGCTCAGGAAAAGGAGTCTTCCTGCCTCCAAGCCCAGTACTCTATCCACTGAAGCAACAAGCTACCCCATCATGAACTTGCCTCAAGTAAGATTGTCTTTTCTTGCCACTTATTTATATAGATCCAAAAGGAGAAAATTAGAATTTAGAAAACAGTAGTAGAGAATCCTGAACTCCAGAGGTTTTTGGTAATTATTGAGAAAATAGTCATTGCCTATTTTGGGACTTGTACTATATAGACTTTGGAAAGTTTTGGGAAATGTAGTATGTGGTCACTATCTATTAAGATAAAGTCTTTCCTTGAGGGTACCTCGATCTAAAGTAGGAAGTTATTCAAAGTAAAAACTAAACCTTTTCTCTTTCATATCTAACCTAGGAGAGATGGCAACCTCAAAACTGAGTTTCTAAAGGAATAGAATTAAGAAGGAAATATACAGCAAAATACATAACAAAAGATTGCTGAAGTTAGAGGTAGCAGAGACTTTAGCTGCCCATTCTCCCTATGGGCAAATATATATTTTTTGTGAGATGCTCTTGTTGTGCCTTAATCAAGTAAATGGTTTCTGCTAAGAACCAGTTGAGTCTACTGGCAGATTGAAGCATGTTGGTGGGGACTCAACTTGCAGTTTGATAAGGGAGTACTATCTCCAAACCCTAAAAGTTGTCACCCTTCTGTGTACCCACTTTTTAAGTACTAGTTTCAATTGTGGGATGGGGTTATTACTGAAGAGGGCTGCTACAGCATGTGTAGAATAATTGAATAATTTGCCATTCCTGCAAAATAATTTCACAAGGTCAACACAGTCTGGGAAATGAGTTTTTTCTTAGTACCCAAAAGTGATTCACATTGTAAACCAAAGAGACCCAGAGATGTTTAATTTCAGGCCATCTACCATTTGGCAAGAAATACCAGAAAAGTGCTGCAGGACCACACACCACTCTCCTATAACACTGAGTCATCTGGCTCCAAAATGGTACCTCATTAATACTTTTTTACCAGAAATGTCCTTATTTCTTCGTGAATATTTTTCTACAGATCATGTAACAATTTCCAGATCCACAGATCTGACACTGGCAGTTCTCAGACTCACCAGTGTCCCTGAGGGCTTCAATTGTGAGGGGCTTCCACCATCTCCCCGTTCCTTAATTAAAGTAACACCCTAGTTTCCTTGCAACCAGAATCACCTCGCAAAACACCATGGGCAATCCTAAACTCCAGGACCCATGAGTAGAATCTGGAATGAACTTATGTTGACTTGAAGAGCTCAATTCAATTCCACAAGCTTACTGTAGGTCAAGGTCATAAATATAAAAGAGTAATTCAAGCCATCAAGTTCATATTCTATTAGATGGAAATAGAATGTACACAGATAAATCAATATGAAATGAGTACAAAATAATTGGGAGTGGGAGACTCAAGGAAGGCTCAGCATTTGAGTTGAGACTTAAAAGGACCAAAGGATTCCAAGAAGTAAAGGTCAGGAAGGAGAGCTTTCTACAAAGAGAGGACAACCTGTGCAAAGGTGGGTTTGTCAATGGGTCTAAATTGGCTGTATTATCTTACATGATGATAAATAGACATATGAGAGATAGATTTATTAAGCACTGTGCTAAGTGCTGGGGGAAGGAGGGAGATATAAATATTAACAAAAGCCTCAAGAATTTACATTCTATTAGAAGAAAATATATAAATGGGACCTGGAATGGAAATGTCCAAAGAATGAGACAAGCACAGTTTGAGCTCCTTATGAAATGATGCCAGCTAAGTTACTCAGTGAATAGGTTACTGGACCTGGAAAAAAGGAAGACCTGATTTCAAATCTAGCCTCAGATACTTATTCACTATGTGACCCTGAGCAAGTCACTTAAGATCTGTTTGCCTCAGTTTCTTCATCTGAAAAAAAGGAGTGATAATAGTACCTCCTTCCCAGGGTTGTGGAAAGGATCAAATAAGATAATAATTGAAAAATAGTGTCTAACACATACTAAGTATTATTATTACTACTACTACTACTAGCTATTATGGTGGTCTAGGCTAGGAACTCACCAAATAGGAGACCCAACCTCAGTGTGGAGTTTTCTTCAGAATAGGAAGTTGGCTGGAGAGGAGATGGAGAAGTCCAGAGAGTGAGTAATTTGAAATTAGTTTAGCAAAATAAGTTAAAGCCAGATTATAAAGAATTTTATATGCCAAAGAGAGAAATTACTATTTTTCCTGGAGGCAATAGAGAACCACTGAACATTTTGAGCTGATGAATGGCATGGTTGGACACATACTTTAAAATTGGAGGATGGATTGTAAAAGCAAGAAATTTGAGACTGAGAGACCAATGAGGATACTATGACAATAGTCCAAGGGTAATGAGGGATTGAAGTAGATTGCTGACTATGAGAATAGAAAAAAGGGCTTCAATGTCCTTCAGTTGGGGAATGGTTTAACAAACTGTGGTATATGTATGTCATGGAACACTATTGCTCTATTAGAAACTAGGAGGGATGGGAATTCAGGGAAGCCTGGAGGGATTTGCATGAACTGGTGCTGAGTAAGATGAGCAGAACCAGAAATCATTGTACACCCTAACAGCAACATGGAGGTGATGATCAACCTTGATGGACTTGCTCATTCCAACAGTGCAACAACCAGGGACAATTTTGGGCTGTCTGCAATGGAGAATACCATCTGTATCCAGAGAAAGAATTGTGAACTTTGAACAAAGACCAAAGACTATTACCTTCAATTTAGAAAGAAACAGTTATCTTATGTAATTTTGCTATCTCTTATACTTTATTTTTTCTTCCTTAAGGATATGATTTCTCTCTTATCACATTCAACTGAGATCAATGTAAACCATGGAAACAATGTAAAGATTAACAGAATGCCTTCTGTGGGGGGAGGGAAGCAAAAATGGGGGAAAATTGTAAAACTCAATATAAAGAAAATCTTTCTAAAAAAAAGAAAAAGGGTTTCAAGAGATGGGTTTCAAAGTTGAGTGAATAAGATTTGGCAATTGATTGGATGTAGGCTTGAAGAGAATGAAGAGTTAAGGATGACACCAGAATTCTGAACTAGAATGACCGGAGAAGGTTTAGATTCCAGAAGGCTAATGAGTTCTGTATGTTACAAAAACATTTTCAAATGTCTAAGAATCATCCAGTTGGAGATGTCTAATAGGCAATCAGGGGTGTAGGCCTACAATTCAGAAAAGAGACTGAACAGGTAGATTTGAAAGTCATCTGCATAGAGCTGATAAACTCACAAATCTGAATAAGTAAAAGTCTCAATAATCACAAAAAATACTTCAGAGACTGCTTCAAAGACTACATGTATCTAATCAATCTGTAGAGGACAAATAATGGCTCTCTTATAGACAATACAATCTTTTTTGAAGGACCATATGCAGTTAACTTAGAGTGACACTCAGCAGTGAAATATCATACATGTGACAACATGGTCCTCTTCAATACAAAGGACAAACATCATCACCATATCAAATAGAAATTGCTGTGGGGAAAATCAAACTGACATTTCTTGAGTAATCAGATTTTTAGATATGCAAATATGAATTGGTTTCTGAATCACTTGGCTAAGAAGGAATAGAACCCAAATCAGTTCAGATAGAATTTGCAATTTACATTTTATCACTGCTACTTTAAAACTGATCACTTTAGCAAGTATAGGCAGATTCTATATTCCCTCAATCGAAGTTGTTTCACAATAACAAAAATGATACATAATGAATAGATCCAACTCTAAAGTTGTGAAACTAAGCTAAGACTTTGTACAACTGGTCTCCCTTTTATAACCATTCTGTGGCATCCAATGCCCCCTAAAACATTGTTTTGCCCAAAATTGTATTTCATCTGAACTAGTAATGAGTCACATTTGGTAAGGTATTTTTGTATTTTTCCATTACTTCTTTTTAAGTCCATGACCTAATTAGTGCAGCTAAGTCAGGAAGAGTTATGGCGGACTCAGCCAATAGTGGAGGGCAAAGGTCCAAAAGACTCTGACTCCATTAAAAATGTGAGGTTTAGGGATGACAAGTCGAGTTAGTCAACTTCCGGATACTCTTTATATCTTAACTCCTAATCTGATGCTGACCTATTAGCCCGAACGTCCTTGGGTATTATTTCTCTGGTGCTGACCTCTCATCATTTTGGCTTGGATAATAAATTAGCCTCTGTCTTTTCTCGTGTCAAAGGGTTTTCTAGGGATATGTTGGGGTCTGCTTGTTATTTCAGTGTGAACATTTACACCTTGGAAACTGGCAAATATTACAAATCAGAGTTTGGTATATTGTTTTGTTGATGATCCAGGTATGAGAAAGTGATAGAGAAAATGGTAATGCTATAGATTAAACTTAAAAGTGTCATACATGCTTTTGTGCCTGGCGGGGTGGGGTGGGGAGAGGAGAGGGAAGTCAGTTGATCAACATTTAACAGCTCACCACTGGGACTTTACTTCTCTACCTCATGTTTCCCCTAACCACCCACATACATTAGTTCTCTCTTGGGCAAAACAGATATTTTCATTATGCTACAGAATTTCTTCTAAGCTTCTAACATTTCCAATCAAGAAAATATGTGTCAATACCTAGTCTTTGAAGGTTTCTTCTTATTTGAAGTTCTTGGGCAAAATTGTACTTTTCCCGTTAGAAAATTTGATTAAGAATTACCTGTGTCATTTGGAACAGGCACAGGACTCAGGAAGAGAATGGTATTCATGGCTTAGAATTTGAAACAAAGTCCCTCTTACCAACCTCCAAAAATATACCAAAATCAATAATATTGCAATGATGGTTACTGATGGTCACAAGAATGTCATCCTATTCTCTGTATTTTTTGGTCAAAGAAGGCACACAAGAAAAACAGAATGTATTCCAACCAGTAAGCAGCCAGGAGGAGAAGTTAGAATGTAATGTAGGGAAAAAATTGACAATATTGACAACTGAAAGAAGTTACTAATTCTGATATGCAAACAATGTACTCTGTGGGGTTCTGAAGGTAACATTAGAAGAGAAAGTCACAATGTGACTCACTGAGATCAATCAGGATAATATATTGGGGGGGAGAGGAATAAGCAAAAATTAATGTTCTCTGGTGATTAAAAATTCCAAATGATAAAAAAAAAAGATTTCCTCTTTCCTCACTGGCTGATCTTTTATGACAACAAAGGTAAGAAATTAAGTCAAACATTTATGAAGTCTCATCATGCTCCAAGGTAGGTTAGAAGCAAAAAAAGAAATGAAGATGATCCCTGGTCTCAAATAGCTTATAATCAAGAAGGTGTCATGAGATATAGAAATATAATCCTTCAAAACAGAATATGGTGAATGACTAAGAGAGGTACAAGGTACTATGAGAGATCTGAGGGGGGAGAGATTTCCTTTATCTGGATGGATCATGAAGTCTTTGTAGAAGGAGTATTTGGGCAGCATGCCTCCTTATTTAACTGGAAGGTTGGAAGCATTTGTTAGATATTTTCATTATAAGGGATACATTTAAGGAAAAACAATAAAGGTCCTTTGACCTATACTGACCCTATTACATTTTCCAAAGTTGTTGACTTTGGACTCTGAAACTGAAATTTCTTCTGTGATTTGTATTTGACCCAGATATTGCCATTAAAAAAATTCTTCATATTGTAAGATCATAAATTTAAAGCTGAAAGGGGCCTTGAAAACTTCTAGTCAGCATCACAGAATCATAATGGACTTTAGAAGACAATGGTGTCATCCAAAATTTACTTACCAGAAAATTCCATCTAGTTGCAAACCTGGCCACAGTGGTCATTTGGTTTTTACATAATGACCTACAGGGAGAAAACATTCCTTCCCTCCTAAGGGGATCCTTAGGATTTCACTTTTAGAAAGTTATAAGGAATAGAAAGTCTATATCTTCTCTTTGCATCTCCTACCCACTACTCCCAGTTCTGCCCTCTAAGGCCAAAGAGAGAAAATCTAATCCTCTTTCACATGAGAGTCTTTTGAATGCTTGAAGACAACTCTCATTCCCAGACCCCACTTCAAGTGTTCTATGTTCCAAGTTAAATAGACCTAGTTTCTTTCACTGTTTCTTATGTGGTATGATCTCAAAACTCTAGTCATACTGACTACTCTCCTCTAAATATTTTCCAGTTTATCAATGTGCTTCCAAAAATATGGTACCTAGGCTCTAGATGAGTTCTGACCATGGCAGAATACAGAGGGGCTATTACCTCTCCAGTCTTGAACACTTTATTTTCTTTAATGCAGTCTAAGATTTCATTGTTTTCCCACCTGTTGCATTAAACTTTTGAGTCACATTGAGCTCAGTGTCCATTAAAAACTCCAAATAATTTTCAACTGAACTGTACATCTTGTCTATCTATTTATGAAGCTGATTATTTGAACCCAAATACAGAGCTTTCATTTGCCTATTAAATTTTGCCTTATTAGATTCTACCCAAAGTTCTAGCCAGTCAAGAAATTTTGGAATCCTGACTCTATCATCTAAACAGGTAGCCATTGTCTCCCTGCTTTGTATCATCTGGACATTTGATTCTCTCTCTCTCTCTCTCTCTCTCTCTCTCTCTCTCTCTCTCTTCCTTTAAGATGTAATTAAGCTGCCATCTTCAACTGCTAGTGCCTTCCCTCCCAAATTACCTTGCATTTTAATACTTTGTATATTATTGTATGTATTTAGTTATTAATTTTCTATTTATGCCTGCTTCTCTGTGAGTAGGGATTGTTTCATTCTTTGCCTGGCAGAATTCCAGACCTTTGGTAGGTTCTTAATACATGATGTTTTTGGGGTTTTTTGGCTTTTTTTTTTTAGTTTTTGCAAGGCAGAGGTTAAGTAGCTTGCCCAAGGCCACACAGCTTGGTAATTATTAAGTGCCTGAGGTTGGATTTGAACTCAGGTACTCCTAAGTCAAGGGCCAGTGCTCTATCCACTGCACCTCCAGCTGCCCCAATACATGATGTTTTGTGTATTCATTTGTTCTGGATATAAGCCAGACATTTCTGTATCCTTCCAGGAAAATTCTGACTCTGGATAATTTGGTTTTATAAATGAGTCACCCATATTATTTAGAAAAGACATTCTTGCTCAGTAACCAAACTATTCCTGAGTATTTTAAAGATGTTTAGGTTCTGAGATTATGAGCAAGGACATAGCTTAGAAGAATGCTTACCAATCCATCCAGAAGAGAATTGACACTTTGAAATGGAAACACAAATCCATTTCTTCAATTAGAAGGATCAGTGAGAAACAAGTCTTCTCAGAACTCCAGTTTCTGAGAGTGTCAGAGAAAACTAAGACAGAAGATCTAGAGGTGGGTGTGGGATTCTGTTCTTTTTTTTTAAGGTTTTTGCAAGGCAATGGGGTTAAGTGGCTTGCCCAAGGCCACACAGCTAGGTAATTATTAAATGTCTGAGGCCGGATTTGAACTCAGGTACTCCTGACTCCAGGGCCAGTGCTCTATCCACTGCACCACCTAGCTGCCCCCAATTCTGTTCTGTTTTGATGGTTTTAAAGGTAAAAAGAAATGTAAAGGAAATCCCTATCTCACATTATTTGGGATACATTAAGGTAAATGCTTTTCATACTTAGAGGAAGAGATATGGCAGAAGGTCTTGCAAGTCACTTGTTCAAAGAAAGGTTTAACACTCTATACATCCAGGAATATCTTTTATTACTGCATAGAGCACAGTATGAATATACTTTAATAGGTTCAATCACTTTAGTTTCTGGTTCTTTGCCACTACAAAAGAGCTATAAATGTTTCGGGATGTGGGGATAACACTTTTTTACTTGGATCCATGGGGTTAAAAAGTCTAATGGTGCTATCACTATTTGACTCTAAAGGACCAAAGGATATGTGTAATCAATCTAATGAATATTCTTTGGGTAGGGTTCGATTTCCTGAATAGCTGGACCAATTCACAGTTCTAAGGACAATGAATTAATGTGCCTTTTTTCCCTCAGCCCCTCTATGTCAGACAGCTTTCCAGTTCTCAACAACTTTGATCAAATAGTTAGCTTGAAAACTTTTCTTCATAATGCAATAAAGACAGCAAGCAATGAAAGAACATCTGAGGGACAGCTAGGTTGCACAGTGGATAGAGCACCGGCCTTGGAGTCAGGAGGACCTGAGTTCAAATGTGACTCAGACACTTAATAATTACCTAACTGTGTGAATTTAGGCAAGTCACTTAACCCCATTGCCTTGCAAATAAAAAAAAAAGAAAGAATATCTGAAATCTTTGCAAGAAGTAGATTCACAAACTCCCTCTTCAACCAAATGATATAGATGGGCAGCAGACAGAGCCTTCTACTTATGCTCTGAAAATTGGGCCCTTAGTAACCTATCTCCCCCTTGAAAGGTTCCATTTCCCTACCATCCTGTACAGTCTACACTAGGAGTTAACTTAGGAAAAAAGCTTTTAAAAACTTAAGATTTTAATAAACATTTTCTTTATAGTCTTAAAAAAAGAAGAATGCTTACATAGAGTAAGGGTGAGGTTAGTCAACATGAAGACTCTTGTCTTGAGCTGACTCATTTCAGAATAGTATGACAATATTCCTTAGATATATAATTTGTTTTCCATTTAAACTTAAGCACATAGCATAACCAACTTTTGGCTTCTCAGAGAAATCAGATGGGTCTAGAGGAAAGGGCATGAGACTTGACATCAGAAAACCAAGGCTTGAGTTCTGCCTTGATCACTTGTCATCTATGTGACTCTCATGACTCTGTGATATCTATGTGACTCTCTTTGTCTCTCAAAATGTTCCTTTCTAGGGAAGTAAGATTGGGGAGAAAAATTGTAAAACTCAAATAATATCTTTAATAAAAATAAATTAAAAATTTTTTAAATGTTCCTTATTAAGAAATGGTCAATCTCAGGGACCCATGATTTCTTCAGCCTGGAAATTTCCTCTATTAATTCTTATCTGCCAGATCAAAGATTTCCTTTGCCTTACAGTCTTAAAAAACAGCCTTCAGCTCAAAGAGTTTAAGCAACTTCCCTGCAAAGACATAGCAAGACAGAATTTGAACTCAGGTCTTCTGGGTTTTCTCCACTGAACCACTTTGCCTCTCTTCATTCATCCAATCAAACAATATTTGATTTTCATCTCCCAATATTATTGGGAAGATCCAATGAGATAATGTATGTAAATTACCTTGTCACAAAGCCCTGCAAAAATTGTCATCATCACCACCATCACTAATACCACCATCTTCTTCTTCATCATCTTTATCATCATCATTATTCCCAAGTGTGACCTTGGACAAGTTACTTCTTATCATCATTAAATATTCATTGAGCATCTACTATGATATCATGTGCAAAAGCACTGTCCTAAGTGCTAGGAGAGGGAAGTGAGTGGGACTGGAGATAGAGAATAAATACTTAGTCCCATAAGTGTCAAAAAATGGGATTTGAACTTGGTTCTTCTGACTCCAAAGCCAGCAAAATTTCCCTCAACCATAGAGACTTCCACTAAGGGATCACTCCTACT
Source organism: Macrotis lagotis (assembly GCF_037893015.1). Taxonomy (NCBI): domain Eukaryota; kingdom Metazoa; phylum Chordata; class Mammalia; order Peramelemorphia; family Peramelidae; genus Macrotis; species Macrotis lagotis. Next base: position 59,605,248 of record NC_133658.1, read on the forward strand.
AAGGGAACACTCATACTATGTCATTCTCTAGCTATAAAAAGGAGCTTTTATCTATGTCTATTATCTTTCTCCTCAGTAGGAAGGTGGTAGTGTTATAGAATCATGCATATCTATTATATAATACACGTATGGATACAGATACATACACAATACCCATATATGTATATAAGACATTATATTACACATCTCTATTATACATGTATATAACAAATAGTTTATAGATCATGACATATTTAAGCTGGAAAGAACTTTAAACTTACTTAATACAACTGCCTTGAAGAAATTGAGGCCCAGAGCAGGACAGTGACCTGCCCAAGTTCAAACAGCTACAAGTAGTATAGTAATAGGTATGAATTAGACAGCTACCCTGGGACTTCTGGTATTAATTTATTAGGCACATACTACACTACTTGGAAGATCCTGTGTTTATTGTTTGGGATCTAAAGATGCAAACCAATACTATTTCTGTCCCCAAGGAACTTATCATCTGATAGGGAGAATATATGTATACAGATATTTTATGATACAAATTGGAATGTAATGTTGGCAAAAGATGTATTTGAGATGGGGAGAAGGGGGGGAGAAAGACAGTCAGAGATGAGAGAGAGAAGGAAACAGAGAAAGAGAAAAACAGACAGAGAGAAAAGAGAGGAGGAGAGGAGAAGAAAAAGAAAAGGAAGAGAGAAAAGGGAGAGAAAGAGAGAGAAGAGACGAGAGGGGGGGGAGGGAGAGGGGGGAGGGGAAGGGGAGGGAGAGTAAAGGAGGCAGAGGTACCTTTGACCTGAGGTATTAACAAAGCTCTATAGAATTGACAGCACTGGAATTGAGCATTGAAAGTAAGAGGATTTTACCAGACATAAAGGAATAGGAAACTATAATTCAAGCCTAGAGGGTGGATTGAAGGAAAATAAAGTGATGGCAGAGTATAGGAAAAAAATAAAAGGCTAGCTTGTTGCCCAAATTTAACTTGAATAAAAAGTGAGGAGAGGGGAAATATTATGAAATAAGGTTGAAAAAACAAATCTGTAATTGGATTTCAAGGACTTTAAATGCTAAGCTAATTTTGCATCTGATCCTTGAACCAACAAGAAATTCAAGAACACTTTTGAGTAGTAAGGTAACACAATTAATGCCTTATGAAGATTGCTTTGGCAGGGATGTGATGGATGGATGGATTGTGGAAGAAGTGACTGGTGGAAGCAAAACCATGTTGACTATGTATGAGTTGATGAGGGCATGCATGAGGGTGGTGACTGTGTTTGATTAAGGAGAAAGGAATATAAGCTATGTGAGTAAGGAGAAAAGAATATCAGATATAATGGAGAAGGGTCAATAGGACTTGGCAGCTTTTTGGATAGAGTAGTAAGGGAGAATTAATTGTCCCAGGTAATTCCAGGATTTCAAAGCCATGTAATTGAAATAATTGTGGAACCATCATAGGTCAATCAGTAAACATTTATTAAATACTTAGCATAAGCCAGACACTGGTAAATTATTGTAGTTGAATTGTTTCAGTCATATCTGACTCTTTGTGACCTCATTTGGGGATTTTCTTGTCCAAGATACTGAAGTAGTTTACCTTCAGTGCATTTTGCAGATGAGAAAATTAAGGCAAACAGGATTAAATGATTTACCCAGGGTCACATAGCTAGTGAATGTCTGAGGTCAGATTTGAACTCATAAAGATGAATCTTTCTAATTTCAAGTCCAGTGCTCTAGGCACTGGATCACCTAGCTTCCCCTATACTAAGTCATAGGAATACAAAGAAAAGCAAAATCATGGTCCCTAATCTCAAGGAGTTTCCAATCTAATGGGGAGAGGCAACATGCAAAACATACATAGATTCAACAAAAATATGAAAGATGATAATTTCAGTTTGGGGCATGTTGAGTTTGAAAAGTCAACAGGATGTCTAAATAAAAGTCTCCAGGACGCTACTGGTTGCAAAGTTGGAGTAAGTTGTAGATAAACAGAGATGAATCTATGGGCATAGGTCCCCTGGATTGATAGTTAAAGAAGGGGGGGGGGGGAACTTGACTTGACCCAAGAGCTCTTCTACTTTCACCCAAACCCCAAATTCACAAAATAAGAGTCAATATCTTCTGAGTTTTTAGAGGAATAATATTGCACTAAAATATCCCCCAACCCAAGCAAATTCATTAAGGATCAGAAGAAGGAAGAACAGGAATACCCAGATTAACTTGGTTTGGCAAAACATTTTCAGATTGTTTTCCAAATGTTTGATGAAACCCAAGATGCATTTTTCCCATGCATATTTTTCCCCAAAGTTGGAAACCCATATACATTTAAAGGAAAACTTAATCCTTATGTTTGGGATTCACTTATGCTTACTCATCAAGATGGAACTATATAAAAGCCAATAGATGGCCAAGATGTCTTAGGAGCCTTTTAAGTCTTAGAACTAGATACTTCCATGTTGCCCACACTAAAGAGGAACTGCTGTTTAATTCTAAAGCTGGTTCTTGGATTTCAAGAAAAGTGGGTCTGTATTTGGCAGATGGTTTTTTTCTCCATCCCCAATAAGTAAAATCAATATAAATTCTTTCACTGTGTCAGGACCAAATAACATTGAGTTCATCAAAGGCAATGATTCTGTGATCAGTTCTGGATTTGGGATCAGATAATCTGGTTTCAAATCCTGACTCTAGCCCTCACTTGCTACCTATGTATTGTTAGATAAGGCACCTAATTTCTCTAACCTCTCAGTTTCCTCAAATGCAAAATAAGGGCATTGGACTCTATGACCATCAATGTCCCTTTCATCTTTAAAACCATCAGATTATAAGATTGAATTTATAGGGGGGGGGAAACTATGAAAATCATATGAATGTTTTAAAATATCTAATTCTAGGGATAGAAATAAACATAAAATTCAGGTACAGAAATAACAACCCATCCATGCAAACATTACTTGATTTAGGCTTATAAAGAATACTACATTATGGGGGCAGTTTGGCACAGGGGATAGAGCACCGATTCGGGAGTCAGGGGGACCTGAGTTCAAATTCAGCCACAGGCATTTAATAATCACCTAGCTGTGTGACCTAAGTCACTTAACCCCACTGTCTTGCAAAAAAAAAAAAAAGAATCCTATGCTTTTTCAGATGATATTTATATAATCCTATGAGGAAGATGTTTCAAAGATCCCAACTCATGAATGAAGATGCTAAAGGCTAGAGAGATACAGTGATTTGACTCAGGTCTCACACAGAACCAGACATCTAACTACAAGTACAATGTTCTTTCCACCATACTAGACTGACTACTACTTATTTCAGGTAGGAAAATGTGACTTCAGACTGCATCAAAAGAAGCATAACTTTTCAGAATAAGACGGGGAGATAGTTTCACTCTCCTTCACCCTGGTCAATTGAGTGTAAGTTACTAAATATCTGGGATTCTTTCATTTTTGTCTTCATACAGTGTCTAGAATACAGTAGATTCTGTTTTTTCTGTCTTTTAAAAAATTAATATATTTAATTTCCCCAATTACTTGATAAAACAATTTTTTTAGTTTTTAAAAAATTTTGAAGTCCAAACTCTATCATCCTCCTCTCTCCCTCCCTTTCACCCTTTCTTGAGGCAATAAGTAACCAGATATAGGTTATGCATATGCAATCATAGTAATCATTTCATAATCATAGTAATCATTTCATAAAGTAACTTTTTAATGAATATGTAATAATACAATGAGGCGAGCCTCCTGAACTGGGGCCATCCTAGGACATGTAGGGGAATGAACATTTCCTCTGGCCCCTTGCTAAAGACCATTCATGTTCAGAATTCAGAGTAGTAGATCGCCATATAGTTATTAAATATTGGCAAAAGGAATAGCTTCATTCCTCTGGGCTTCATCAGTATTTTCTCATTCTTCAAGGTTATGTCAATTCTGAAACTCACACCTCTTCAATACCTCTTTCTCCTGGAATTTCTTCACTCTGATTAGAAAAGAATAGATGGTGACCAGTGGAGAGCTCTTTCTAGATCCACCATTTAAGAAGTAGAGGATAGCACCCATGGCTGTCATTTCTTATTTCCCGTCCAGCTACATTCCTCTGAACTTCATCATGTTCCTCCTGCCCACCTCCCACCATGCATTCCCTTTTCAGATTCCTTTTATATGTCATCTTACCACATTGGATTGTGAGTCCTTGAGTCTTTCTTTGTGCCCCCAGTGTTTGGTACATAACATTCAATAAAAGTTCATCGAGACAGTAACCATTTACCTCAAGTTGAAGTCAATCAGTCCCTAACTGAAGTTCCAACTGAAGAGATTTTGAATGCCATTAGGTTCCTTTCAAGTGGCAAAGTGCCTGATACTGATATACAAAGTGGAGGGTCCATTGCTCACCCAAAAAATGACTGAAATTTTCCAAGTTATATGGCATGAAGAGGTTATCCTCCAAGAATTCAAGGATGCCTTGTTGTCCATCTCTATGAAGGTAAAGGGAATAGATTGTCCTGTGACAATCACAGGGGTATTTCTCTTTTAGTTACTGCTGGTAAGAGGCCTTCTCAATAGGCTGATCCTTCACCTGGAAGCTGGTCACCTCCCTGAGAGCCAGTGTGGTTTTTCAGAAAGGATTGAGGAACAGTCAATATGATGTTTACTGCCCAACCACTCCAGGAAAAATGCCAGGAACAGAACAAAGATCTGTATACAACATTTGTAGAACTGCCCAAGGCCTTTGATACCATCAGTCACAAGGACTTATGGAAAATTATATAAAAATTTGGTTGCCTGGAGAGGTTCATCAGTATTGCTCATCTGCTCCATGATGGCATGCATGCTCAGGTTCTGGATAGAGGGATCTTGAGATTTCCCAGTCACCAATGGAGTAAAACAAGGCTGTGTTCTTCCTCCCATGCTTTTTAGCATGATGTTTTCAGCCATATTATCAAATGTCTTCAATGAAGATGAACATGACCTCAAGGTCAGCTACTACTCTGATGGTAAATTCTTCAACTTGGAAAGGCTACAAGCTAAGACCAATGTGGAGGGAATGTTGGTGCAGGATCTTTTGTTTGTAGATGAGATGCAACAAAGTATAGATCGATTCTCTGCTGCTTGTGCTCCTTTTATTCTAATAATTAACCCCCTTGAAAACCCAGGTGCTCCATCAGCCAGCACCACACCATCCATATGTGGAACCATTGATTACAGCAAATGGAGAAGTTTTGAGTACTGTGGACAAGTTCACTTACCTTGGCAGTGGCTTTTTCATGGAGGTGCACATTGCCAGAGCTAGCTCAGTATTTGGGAGGCTCTGAAAGAAAGTGTGGAAGAGAAGAGGTATTAGACTGACACCAAACTAAGGTATACAGAGCCGTTGTGCTGACCTCATTGCTATATGCCCGTGAAACCTGGACAGTCTACCAGTGCCATGTCAGGAAACTGAATCACTTCCATTTAAATTGTCTTAGAAAGATTTTGAGGCTCACTTGACAGGAGAAGATACTAAACACTGGTCATTTCTTGAGCTAAACTGCCTAGCATTCCAACATTACTACAGAGAGAGCAACTACATTGGGTTGGACACATTAGAATGTCAGAGGTAAGCTTGCCAAAAAAAAAAAACTATTTTAAGGAGAACTCACACAGGGCAAATGTTCACAAAGGGATCAGAGGAAGCGATACTAAGATACCCCAAATGTCTCACTGAAGAACTTTGGAATTGATTGTACAGCATGAGAGACCCTGACACAGGACCACCCAGCAGGGCATGCCCTCATCAGTGAGGGGGCTTCAATCTATGAAGAAGGCAAAATTGAAGCAGCTCAAAGGAAACATGACACTGTAAATTTATCCACCCCAAGTGGTCACATGGACTATTTGTGCTCAACCTGAGCACTCCAAGCTTGTATTGGTCTGATCAGCCACAGTCAGACATACTGTACTTTGTCTCAAACATAATGAGGTCATTTTGGTCTTATTCAATAACAAAGGACAAGAAACAATTGAGTATTCAAAAAAAATTACTGCTCTCTTTTGCTCTGTTTTTCCCTCTCTTTGGAAAATGATGTTTGAGATTCTGGCAGCCCTTTCTTATGACTGCCAATGAGGAAGGGCAGAGAGGTGATTTTTTTGCTCTCCTTTGAACAATTTTGACTAACTACAAATAGAAGCAAGTCTATATGCTTGTCTAAAAGAGTCTGAGATGAATCCTCACTTCTCTAGATATTTTTTGCTTTTCATTTCTTTCCCCAATTACAGGTAGCTGAACAATGATCCTGAGATGGATGTTGCTAGATTTGTGAGCTGAAGAATTTGGGAACTCCTGGGTCTGGGAGTTGGTTAATCAGCAAAAGGTGGTTTCTATAATAATTCTTTATATGAGGAAAAATGACCAACATTAAAAGGTTGTTATGGATAAAAGGATCCAAAGATGTTAACAGATAAAAAGACCCCCCCCAAAAAAACCAAGCAATTTGGCAACTTTGCAAAAATTGTCTGTATATTTAGGGCATTAAAAAACCTCATAAACAAATGCAGAAAACAAATATTAAAAGTATCCCTTTAATACATAGTGCAACAAAAAATTACACTCAATAATTAGCCTTTGAAGCATTAAAAATTAATTGTAAATCAAATAAATTTAATACTAAAGAATAAGTAGTTAAAGAATAAAACATAGAAGAAATCAATAATTTCATTAATGATAATAGCAATGAGACAACAGATGGAAATTTGTGGAGTATAACCAAAGCTTTAGGCCAATTTGCCTAATGATTATTGCTATAAAAACTATGAATAAAATTAAAGTAATAAGATTATAGCAATATAAACAAAGAGTATACACTATGACCAGGAATACAGAACTGGTTCAATATTAGAAAAACTATAAACACAGTTGTCCAAATCCATAACAAAAACAACAAAAATCATACAATTATATCAATAGTTGTAGAAAAGCTTTCAACCAAATACAACCCACATTTCTATTAAAAATACTAGGATGCACTTAATAATTACCTAGCTGTGTGGCCTTGGGCAAGCCACTTGACCCCGTTTGCCTTGCAAAAACCTATGAAAGGCAGTTAGGTGGCCCAGTGGATAGAACAACAGCCCTGGAATCAGGAGGATTTGAGTTCAAATTCTTCCTCAGACACTTAATAATTGCCCTGCTGTGTGACCCTGGGCAAGTCACTTAACTCCATTGCCTTAAATAAATTTAAAAAATAAAAATAAAAATACTAGAAAGCAAAAGAATCGATAGAGATTTTCTTAAAATGATAACTAGTATCTATCTAAAACAAAGAGTAAGCACAAACTGTATTGAGGATAAACTAGAAACTTTTCCAATGTGATAGGAGTGAAGTAAAATGTCCATTACAACTATTATTCAATTTTGTTCTAGAAATGATAGCTATAATAATTAGATAAGAAAAACAGATGAAATAAACAGTCAATGAAGAACCCAAACTATCACTTTTTTTGCAGATATAATGTCATGCTTAGAGAATACTAGAGAATCAGCTAAATAACTAGTCAAAACAATTACCAACCTTGTTAAAAGGGATATAAAATAAACCCACTCAAATCATAAGTATTTCTCTATATAACCAACAAAATCCAACAGGAAGAGATAGAGAAATTTGACTTAATAAAACATCAGGTGGTATTAAAAAAAAAACGAGTCTATCTGCTAAGACACATAGAAACTGTATGAATACAATTCTAAGACATTCTTCACACAAGTATGCATATAAACAATTAGATAAATATAATTTAATAGGTAGGCTGAACCAATTAACAAAAATTATAATACTTCCTAAATAAATTTACTTAAAAGGTAACATATCAATTAAATTACCAAGGAATTACTTATAGAGTTGGAAAAATAATTACCAAATTCATCTGGAGGAACAAAAGGTCAAGTATACCAAAGGAATCAATGAAAAAGAAGAAGGAAGGTAGACTAGCAGTATCACATCTCAAGCTATTCTATAAAACAGTGATCATCAAAATAATCTGGAACTGGATCCCAGTTATTGGGGAAGAACTCATTTTTGGACAAAAACTATTGGTAAAACTGGAAAGCAGTATAGCAGAAAATAGTTATAAATCAGAACCTTATACTGCAAAGTAGCATGAGCTCAAAATAGGAACATGATTAAAAGATAAAGAATGATATCAAAATCAAATTAAAAGGAGCTCAGAAAAAAATTACCTGTCAGGTCTGGATAAGGGAAGAATTTATGACCAAACAAAAGATAAGATCATTAGAAGTAAGGTTAATTTTTACTACATTAAGTTAAAAAGCAAAACCAATGAAGTCAGAATTAGAAAGAAAACAGGACATTGGGGGTGGGGTGGGGAATTTTATAGCAAGTTTCTCCTATAAAGGTCTTATTTCTCAAATGTATTGGGAATTGAGCAAAATTTTTAAAAAATAAAAGGCTTTCCCAAGTTAATAAATAATCAAAAGATATGACCCAATAGTTTTAAGAAAAAGAAATCAAAGCTATGAATAGTCACATGAAAAATGTTTCAAATCAATAATAATCAAAGGCAACTTAAAACAACTCTAAGGTACCCATCAAATTGGCTAAGATATCAGAAAAGGCAAATAACAAATGACTAATACACTGTTGGTAAAGCTGTAAGGTAGTCCAATCATTTTGGGGAACAAATTGGAACAATACTTAAGTGGCTATAAAACTGCATTTGATGCAATACTACTATCAAATTTATACTCTTGGGCAGCTAGGTGGCCAAGTGGATAGAGCACTGGCCCTGGAGTCAGGAGTACCTGAGTTCAAATCCAGCCTCAGACACTTAATAATTACCTAGCTGTGTGGTCTTGGGCAAGCCACTTAACCCCATTGCCTTACAAAATCTAAAAAAAAAAATCGTATTCTCAAAGAGATCAAAGAAAAAGAAAAAGAACAATTTTATCCATAGGTACAAAAATATTTATAGCAGGGTTTGTTTTGCAATGGTAAATAATTGGCAATTGAAGGGATGTCTATCAACTGAGGAATGGTTCAACAACTTATTACATATGATTGTGATGAACTATTGTACTGTAAGAAATAACTAAGGATATGGTTTCAGAAAAACCTGGGAAGACTTATATGAAATGGTGAACAGTGAAGTGAGAAGGACCAGGAGAATATTGTATACAATAAAGGCATTATTGTGATGATAAACAACTGTGAAAAATTTAGATATTCTAAGCAATGTAATGATCCAAGAAAATTCTAAAGTACTCATGATAAAAAATTCTGTCTACCACTAGAGTGTAAACAGATAAATTCTGGGTATAGATTGAAGCATATTTTTTCTTTAATTTTCTTGTTCCCTCTCCCCACAACATGACTAATGTGGAAATATGCTTTGCATGACTTCATATGTATAATGGATATTGTATTTCTTGCCTTCCCAACTGAGTTGGAAAGAGAGTAAAGGAATGGAGAAAAGTTGGAATGAAAAATTAAAAAAAACAACCAAGTAGGACCCTTACCAAAAGATTGTACTTATGAGTTGGGCAGACAGCATTGGTTGGTTGGTTCTTGTCCTTCAGTATAGAAAAAAATCAAAATGACATCACTATGTTTGAAACAAATTACAGTGTGTCCAACTGTGACTGATCAGACCCGTACAATCTCGGAATGCTCTACCACATGGCAGACATAGATAGTCCATGTGAACACCTGGGGTGGGTACTCTAAATTTACAGATGTTACATTTCCTTTAAGCTACTCCCAGTCTGCCTTCCTCATAGAGTGCAGCACCTCATCTGATGAGGGCACACCATGCTGGGTGGTCCTGTGCCAGTGTATCTCGTGTTGTACAGTCAATTTGAAAGTTCTTCAATGAGACCTTCAGGGTGTCTTGGTATCTCTTCTTCTGCCCCCCTTGTGAGTGCTTGCCCCTCTGTGAGTTCTCCATAAAATAAATTTTTTTGGCAAGCATACATCTGGCATTCTAATGTGTCCAGCCCACCATAGTTGCACTCTCCATAGTAATGTCGGAATGCTAGGCAGTGTAGCTTAAGGAAGGACCTCAGTATCTAGTATCTTCTTCCACCAGTTGATCTTCAGAATCTTTCTAAGACAATTTAAATGGAAGTGATTTAGTTTCCTGACATGGCACTGGAAGACTGTCCAGGTTTCATAGGCAAATAACCATGGCGTCAGTGCAACAGCTCTATAGACATTCAGTTTGGTGGTCAGTCTAATATCGCTTCTCTCTCACACACTTTCTTTTGGAGCCTCCCAAATACTCAGCTAGCTCTGGCTATGCAAGTGTCAACCTCATTGTTAACATGTACCTCCCTGGAAAGGACACTGCCAAGGTAAGTGAACTTGTCTACAGTGCTCAAAGCTTTTCCATTTGCTGTAACCAATGGTTCCACATATGAAAGGTGTGGTGCTGGCTGATGGAGCACCTGGGTTTTCTTGGTGTTAATTGTTAGACCAAAATGAGCACAAGCAACAGAGAATCGATCCATACATTGCTGCATCTCAGCTTCACAGGCTGCATCAAGCACAATCATCTACAAACAGAAGATCCTGCACCAACACTCCCTCCACTTTAGTCTTGGCTTGTAGTCTTTTCAAGTTGAAGAATTTTTCAACAGTGCAGTAGTTGACCTTGATGCTGTGTCCATCCTCAGTGAAAGTGTCTGATAGCATGGCAGACAGCACACATCAGATCTGAAAGTAAAATATCTGTTCACTAGTTCTGTGAATCTCCAAAGAATGCTAGAAGGATGAGAGTGATGGGTCACTGCTTCATGTTTTAAATATTTGTCAGTATAAACTTATGAGGCTTTTCTGTTTTAAGCACTTATTTTATGATAGGAGAAATAAATTACTACTCTATACCACATGGATTAACTTTCCAGAAGGGATATTTGTTAATTCTTTAAGATGAAACCCAAGGCATGAAGCATGACTAAGTTTCATTACAAGAGATTCCTCCCAAAGTTCTGATCTGGGGGTGGGGAAAAGGGGAATTAGTGGGAAGGTGGGAGGAGTGGTGGTGATGGTGAGTCAAAACATGCAAAAAAAAAGCCCTTGGTTTGGGATCAGGCTCCTTTTAGGAAATAAACTCAATTTACTGAGTCCATCATTTGGGACCTTTGTGGGAAGAAGGTGTATCCCTCCCAGTTTACTGCTGACAAATGAATTGAATGAACAGCCAGTTCACATCAAGAGTATTCTATTCACTTCTGGGTATCAGATTTTCAAGAGGATATCGATAAAGTGACCAGGATGGTCAATGGCTTCATGATCATGCCATATGAGAGTCCATAAAGGAATCAAGGGAATTTGGCTTCCAGAAAAGAAGGTTTAGGGAGGGAGTTGTAGTGATCATCCAGCATTTGAAGTACTGTCTTTTAGACAGTATTTTTCCCCATCATAAAATAAATGGTCAAAATACAACAAACTCATAAACATATAATATTTAAAGTAGACTTGGTTCATTTGACCCCAGAGGGCATAATGAAGCACAATGGACAAATGCTGAAAAATTCAAATTTCAACTTAATGTGAGGGGAAAATTCTGTAACTAGGAGAAGGATCCCAAAGTGAAATGGGTTCTTGCAAGATATAAGGGGTTTCCTCTCACTAAAAGATTTTAAGCAAAGCCTGGATGACTACTCCTTTGGAATGTTGTAGAAGGGACACTTGTTCAGCTCTCTGTTTGATTAGTTGGCCGCTGCAGTCCTTTCTAACCTAGAATCTTATTCTACTTGTGAGTGGCAGAGGCTAAAAGACCTGGAGATGTAGTGGTGGAGAATGAGTTCATTAGAGTAAATATTGTGAATAAAATTTGTTATAGACATAGTGAGTAACTTGCTGCTTAGGACAAATAGAGAATCCCAAGTTGGTACTAATATAGGTCACACTTTTCCCCCAAAGTCTGGTTTGCATAAAACCCGAGTCTAGTCTATAATCAAAATTATTTTTCAGGTCAAGTCTGTGCTTCTTTTTTCCTTTCACAGAGATCTTACATGGTAAATTATTGGTCCCAAAATAGGTGGAAATCAGCCAATCAACAAAAATTTATTAAATGTCTACCATGTGTCAGGTCTGAGGATTTTAAAAATAAAACATTCCTTACTCTCAAGAAGCTTGCATTCTAATGTCTTTGTCTCTTCAACAATCTGTTTAAGACTTGACTTTAAAAAAATCTTTCCTTTTAACTATGGAAACTGTATCCCAAAAAACATTGGTAGGGGAAGGGGGAACAGGACAGAGGACCTCCATACCACAGAATTAATGGAAGCTTTGTTTAGAGAATTGGAGTAACATCTTCAAAGAGGAAGAGTGGCCCAGTAGAGAAAGCCCTGGATTTGGAGTCAGAAGACCAGAACCTGCTCCTGCTCCTCACCACCTCTGTCACTCTGAAATATTTCATTAGTGATGATTTCACCAAGAGGAGACTAGAGCACTGAACTTGGATTTGGAGGATCTGGATTTAAATCCTACCTCTATCATTTACTGCTTTGGGCAAAGACACCCCTCTGAGCATATGAAAAATGAGAGGGGCAAATGAGATGACTTCAGAGACTCTTCTAGCTCTCAATCTCTCCTGGCTTTCTTAGCCAGGGGAGATCACAAACCTGCTAATCTCATGCTACTGTCCCCTATCTCTTTTTGTAGATCATCTTTAGAGGGTTTCACCAGAACACCCATGGCTTTCTCTCTTATTCTTTTCATGTTCAGGAATACTCCTGAAAAAAAAAAGTCAATGCTTAGGAGTCTATGGTTTTGTCTGTCAAGATCTAGTGTGGGAGTGTTTCTATGGTCAAAAAATTCATCACTCTACTGTCAAATTGGTGATGTGCTGAACTCGGCTAGGCAAATATTTGGAATATGGAAATATGATTACTGGACTTCTGAGTTTAGTAATTTGGGGGGGGGGGGAGAGAAGAGTCTGTTCTATCATCTCATCAAGAAACTTTTCCTACCAAAGTAAAGCAACAATGCTTTGTAATTTGTCTCCTTAGGATATTGAGAAGGTGAGAGTCTCACCCATGATCACTCAGCTAGAATCTGTCAGACAGGTGAAATCATAATTTCTTGATTACAAGGATGACCTTATATGTGGGTACAATAAGAAAAGCATAGGATTCTGGAAACAGAGGACCAGGGTTCAAATTTCACCCCAAACTCTTATCACTTATATGAACTTGGGCAAGTTGCCTCGTGTCCCTGAGACTCAGATTCAGCTATCCAATAAAGAAGCTGGACAATCTAGTCTCAGAGTTATTTTTAGTTCTAGAGCCATGTTCCTCTAATCCTCTCCAACAAGCCAGGCTACTTCTCTAATCCTTAGATAATAAACCTGTGGTTTGTCATAGGATCTGTATTAAATTCCTTAAATTTCCATTAAAAAAAATTCAAGTCAAGAGTCAAATTTTATATAAGGCCTTTCCAGGCTCCCCTCCTAAATTCCTTGAACTCTAGAGCCCTCCCCCTCACTCAAAAATCTCCTATTTATTTAGCATTTATATTATTTATTTAGAATAAACCTATATATGTACATTGACTAAGCTGTAAGAAACTTGAGGGCATACTACTTCACTTTTTTGTGTGTTTGTTCTTAGTAATGATCTCATGACTGGAACATAAGAGGCATTTAAGAAATGATTATTTATTGATTGTTCCTCCATGCCTTGCTGAAAATGAAAAAAATAACTTGATTTGGGATTTTGAAAACAATGATATAATTGCCAATTGGCCATCTTCCAGGATTAAGCACAGGAAGCCAAACCTCATTTGATTTGTGGATGGTTCTCTGATTTCATTGCTATGGCTATTGTCCCAACAATGCAACCCATCCATGTCTACCCATCCTACCAAACAATTCACCAAATAATGCACTAAATTGAGGAGCTTCCATTTTTCTTAACATTGAAACAATACAAATGAAGTTCATACGATAACCATTGCTTTAGCATTTGCTCTTCCAATGCAAACAGCTCATCTTTTTCATTTATACATTTCTTTGATAAGAATGGCTATTCACATTTTTTTTTGATTGCTTCCTATTTGTTTGAAGTTTATAAGCTCACACCCACCTGTTTAGTGATTTTCCATTACTGTTTTGGTTAAATTCATTTTCAATTCTCCAAGAATTCTTACTAATTAAAAGAATTTAAAATTATTTAAAATAGCTTCATTTCTATGGTAGGGTCCATTAAAAAATGGAAAAGTAATGGAAGGGGAAGAGGAGAAAGGACAACAGGGAAAGGGAGAGAAATTGCAATGGGAAGAAGAAGGGAACAGAAGAGATTAAAGGGGAGTGTCTTAGAAATAAACTCTTGTCACATTCCACTCATCACTTGGGCTGTGGGCATCAAAGTCAGTTATTACTGCCATTCCCTTTTGAAATTCAGATTAGTGATCCAATGATTTGGAAGACTCCTTTCTGTACTAGGAAACAGTTTGTCTGCTTTGATTTCCAATTTCAGTTTATTTTTGAAACAAAGTTTGCTTGCTGGAAGTTTTTCACTCTGTGAAGGAGTGACAGATTTTAGGAATTAACTTTGGAACCTTGAAGGTGTCTGTCAATTTACAAGCTATGTCAAAAAACTTCTTTGACATTCAAAAGCTGTCTGGTTGTCTTATTTTTGTTCTTGGGGAAATTTTGCCTTTTTCCAAAGGTTAAGGTTACCTTCAATTTTAGCATTTATTTTATTCTTCTGAGTCTTTTTGTTTCTAACTCCAGATTACAACCAGACTTTTATTTAGTTGAATTCAGTTGGGCATAATACATAATGAAAATCCCTGTTCCATTGCCTTAAAAATCAATAATAAAAAAAACTTCTGCATTAAACAGATTAAATACTGTTTATAACACTTTTTTTTTAGGTTTTTGTAAGGTGATGGGGTGCCCAAGGTCATACAATTTAGTAAGTATTAAGAGTGTCTGAGGTCAGATTTGAACTCAGGTCCTCCTGACTCCAGAGCTCTATCCACTGTGCCACTGAACTGTTCCTCATAACACTTCTATTGTCCTCACTAAATAAATTTCAGAGGCTTATCTTAATAAGGTAAGTTTCTAGTCTTAAGCATTGTGACCAGAGACTAGATGAAGTGAAACCAAATTAAGAATTAAGCAAAGGGATACTTTTAAGAGTTGATATATTGTGGATCAACCTGGTATGTGGGATAAAGCGCTGGATCAGGAGTCATTTAGACCTGTGTTCAAATTCTGATTTTGCTACTTACTAAAGGTATAATCTTGGGTCAGCTTGGTGGCACAGTGGATAGAGCACCAGCCCTGGAGTCAGGAGAACCTGAGTTCAAATCTGACCTCAGACACATAATAATTACCTAGCAGTGTTACCTTGGGCAAGTCACTTAACCCCAATTGCCTTGCAAAAACACAAAAAAAATTGATTAAATGCATGACCTTGGACAAACCACTTAACCTTTCTGGGTCTCAGTTTCCTCAGGTATAAAAATATGATGACTTCTAAGGTCCTTTCAGTTTTTAAGTTTGTATGATTCTCTGCATATGTGCTGGAGGAATTGAGGGACTGGATCCTTTGAACTCATTCCTGTAAACTCTTCAGTCTTTTGAGACATTTGTTTTGGGTCGTGGCACATTATGGATGTACTAGACTTTTTTGCATATTTTCGGGAAAATGATTTTTTTTTCTGCCTCAGCATTGCCAAAGTAATAAAAGAAGATTTAGGGGAACCCATAAACGTTAGGTGCTCGAGCCTGTTCGCTTGCAAACAGCAATGGTAGTGGTCTGGAAAATATTGTGAAAGAAACTGAGATGGCTACCATGAGTCTGCACGTTCATATGTTTTATATTTAACTTGGAATATAGAAAAACCAAAACCCCTTAATTTCACAAGTGATCCATTTACGAAAACGTTCTGTCCTACTTAACTGTAAGAGGCAGCACAAATGGTGATGTCATCTGAAATGTGGAGCAAGTCTTTGGTTTGACAATCATTCTTGATTTCAGGATTTCTCTAGTGATAATTTCATCCTTGCCAAAAACTTAATGCGCGTTCATTTGGAATTCCATTTTATAATAACTCAACGTCATAACGGTTCCTGCCTGGAGGCAACATTTGAAGTATCATATAGAAAGAACACTAAGTTTAGCTGGAGGGGATTAATACCCTAATAAGTTTGGAAAGGTAGGTTAAGAACAGGTTGAAAAAAAAACTCAAGAGAGGAATGTATATTTGATTCTAGAGGTAATGTGGGTCCACTGAGTTAGGAAATGACATGGTAAGTCTTGTACTTTAGGAATGTTACCTTGGCAGTTGTATGGAGGATTGACTGAGAAGGGGAGAGGTTTGAGATAGAGGGACACCAATGAACAGGCTATTGTAATCACTGAAGCAGAAAGTGATTGAGGACTTGTACCAGGTTGTGAGTGGAGAGAAGGACCAGATGGAAGAGGCATTATGGAGGTCGAATTGAGAATATATTAGGGTGGAGAGTTAAAGGTGAGGCTAAGGTTGTGGACCTGATTGACTGGAAAGATGGTGGTGCCCACAATGGAATAAGGAAAGTTCAGGGGGAAAAAGGTGGATTTGGGGTGTAGAAAACAAAATAAATTCTGGTTTGGCTAGTTTGACTTCAAATTAGAAATATTAGAGATAGATAGCTAGTTAGATACATTTTTGTATGTGAGCACACACACACACACACATATATAATTGTACACACACACACATGCACATACACACACAGGGCAGCTAGGTAATGCAATGGATAAAGCACTGGCCTCATAGTTAGGAAGACAATAATAAAAAAATATACATTAAACAGATTAAATACTGTTTATAATACATTTTTTTAAGTTTTTTGTAAGGCTATGGGTTAAGTGACTTGCCCAAGGTCACATAGCTTAGTGAGTATTAAGTGTCTGAGGTCAAATTTGAACTCAGGTCCTCCTGACTCCAGAGCTCTATCCACTGCAACACTGAGCTGCCCCTCATAACACTTCTATTATTCCCACTAAATAAACTTCAGAGGCTTATCTTAATAAGATAAAGGTTTCTAGTCTTAAGCATTGTGACCAGAGACTAGATGAAATGAAACCAAATTAAGAATTAACCAAAAGGATACTTTTAAGAATTGATATACTATGGATCAACCTGTTACGTGGGACTTGCACCAAGTTAGTGGTTGTTCAAATCCAACCTCAGACACTGCATCTCCTAATGGCCCCAACCATGAGTTATCTTCCCCAAGGTACTGTTTAGGAATTTCTCCATTTTTCTTCCTTGATAACCCCATTAGTTTATGATCAAATTATTACTTTAAGCTACTTTCATTTTTGTGCAAATTTCTCTCAAATAGCCCCAAATAGCTCTCAGATCCAGTCTCACTTTACCAATTGCTTCCTGGTGATACTCATCTTGTATGTAGTTGTTTAACTGTCTAGTCTCCAAGGGAAGCTAGGTGGTGCAGCAGATAGAGCCCTGGCCTTGGAGTCAGGAGGACAGAGTTTGAATCTGGTTTCAGACACTTGACCCTTCCTAGCTGTGTGACGTTGAGCAAGTCACTTAACCCTGATTGCATCCAGGGCCATCTCCAGTCATTCTGCTTCATATCTGGCCACTAGACCCAGATGACTCCAAAGGAGAAAGTGAGGCTGGTGACTGTGCACAGGCCCCCTCACTCAAATCAAAATCAATTACTTGTCGTGGCATCATCTCCCTGATGTCACCATCTTCTTTGAGAATGAAGGACAAGGGAGCAGCTAGGTGGTGTAGTGGATAGAGCACTGGTCCTGGAGTCAGGAGGACCTGAGTTCAAATTTCACTTCAGACACTTAATAATTGCCTAGCTGTGCGACCTCGGGCAAGTCACTCAACCCCATTGCCTTAAATAAAATTTTTACAAAAGAGAGAATGAAGGACAAATATCATCACTAGTTGTTTATATGTCATCTCCACCATTAAACTGTGTTTCTTGAAATCAGGACCTAGTTTTGTCTTGTTTGGGCCCTTTATTTTTATTGAGTTGGGCCTTTATACCACTTTGTATGGTGTCTTGGCACCAGCCCCTGAGAAATGACTTGACTTGGACCTGGAATCAGTAAGATCATATTTCAAATCCTCCATTAGATGCTTAAACTTAAGTATACCATAAACTCTCAATCTTAGTTTCCTCAGCTATTTAAAACAAAAATGGAGAGATCACCTACTTCACAGGTTTTGATAATACACGTGAAGCACTTTACAAACCTTAAAACACTATGAAAATTCAAGTTATTATTATTGCTGCTGCTGTTATTTCATAATACTGTCTTCTTGACCTCTGTGTACCATTTGGCCATGGTCAATCACCCTCTCTTTCTGGACTTTTTTTCCTCTCTGGGTTTTCATGAAACCATTTTAGGTCCTCTACCTAACTTCTCCTTTTCTTAGACCATCACGCATAACTCATACCCCAAGCCTCCATTCTAAGGAGTTTTGTATGCTTTCTAGATCTGATCCACTCCCATGGGTTGCTATCTCTCTGCAGACAACTCTCCAATCTGCATATCCTGCTCTGGTCTCTCTCCTGAACTCATTTCCCATTCCCAACTGTCTGTTGAATACTATGGATGTCCCATAGGCACCACAAATGGAGTATGTCCAAAAGTGAACTTTTCCCCAAAGTCCATTCTTCTCCTAAAATTCCATATTTCTTTAGAGTACCCAAACCCTTCCTTTACCCAGCCTATGTACAGTCTATCATTGGCCATCTTCACTCATTTCACTCTCATACCCCATCACTTACCAAATCTTGTCTTCTATACTTTCAGAGCATTTCTCACATATGTCTCTATCTCTCTACTCATATAGCCATCACTCTTGTTCAGGACATGGTCTCTCTTCTGAACCATTGTAACTACATCCTAATTGGTCTCTCTGCCTCATTCACTACATCCTCCCACTCCAAACCAGCTTCCCCACAGATGTCAAAAGGGTTTTTCTTTAATATTTTTATTTTAAATTTATTTTAAATTTCCTTTAAGGTTTAAAGCATGAGTCTGACCACATCACTTTACTACTCTGACTCCAAGTAGCTCCTTGTTCTATGGTTCAATAAAGTCCTCAACTTGCCACTAAAAGGCCTTCAAAGATTGACTCCAATCTGTTTCAGTCTTTCCAGTTAGTCCCCTTCACACTCTCGACAATCCAACCAAATTGATTTTTCTTCACACCCATACCCACAATTTCTCTTCTTTGCACAATACATGGCTTGAACACACTTCTGCTTCAGCCTTTTAGATCAAAACAAATCCAGGTTCATCTTCTATATGAGGTTTTTTCTGACTTCTCACTCCAACCAATTTCATATTTTATGTTTATTTGGTATATAGTTTATACATCAACATGTTTTCTCTCTGGAAAGAGTAACCCCTTCAAAAGCAAGAATTATTTCTTTTCTTCATGCCCCATGTGCCCAGGATATGTGGGCACTTAACAAAAACTTACATATTTTTTCACACAGACCACCTCTGCAAAGGAGCAAGTATGGAAGAGAGTTTTTCTTAGGGTTATTATACTTTCATAGATTTGCATTTCAATCATTGCCATCTATTCTTTTCTATTTACATTGTTGTAGACTTGGTATATCATTTTCCTGGTTCTGCTTACCTCACTTTGCAATAATTCATCTGAAGTCTTTCTTTACTCATTACCCTGGTCATTTTTAGAGCAAATCAAATATTACATTATATGTGTATGTCAATTTATTCAGACATTCCCCAACCAAAAGGCATTTACTTTTGTTTCTTTACCACTACCATATATATATAACAGTAGAATTTGGGGGTCAAGGGATATAGATGTTTCAGCAATTGATTTACATAATTCCAGCTCTATCCACAATGAATTCACGTAACTGCATTTCTACAAATCCTTCAGTATTGACTTTTCCTTTTATCAGCTTTACCCATTTGCTGGGAGGGTTTTAATTTGTATTTCCTTTATTGTGATGGGGAGCATTCTTTCATATCATTAATAATAATTTGAAATTTTTCTGAGAATTAATTTTCCCCATCCTTTAATCACTAATTTACTGAGGAGTTATTTTTGGTCTTACATAATTGATAGCTGTCTTTATATCTTGTATATCAGTTATTTGAATGATTTCTTTCCCAGTTGTCTGATTCTGATCAGCCACTTATTTTGAGGGGGGGGAAGCCTTAAAATTTTGCCCTCAAAAATGATCTAGTTTAGCTTTAGTAATTGCTCCCATCACTTGTTTAAAGATTCAATCCCTAAAACACAGCTGGGAAAAGATATTTTAACATCTTTATTTCAGTTGCCTTTTCAAGCTGGAGATAGGTTTCAAGCATGGTAGTCTATAAGCACTGACTTTCTCTAGCTATTTAAATTATTTATTTCTTTAAAAGTTGGCTCTAGGGGCAGCTAGGTGGCGCAGTGGATAAAGTACTGGCTCTGGAGTCAGGAGTACCTGGGTTCAAATCCGGTCTCAGACACTTAATAATCACCTAGCTGTGTGGCCTTGGGCAAGCCACTTTAACCCCATCTGCCTTGCAAAAACCTAAAAAAAAAAAGTTGGGTCTATATTGATACTACTGAATGGACTTTGGCAAAAAGTGAATTCCAAGTATTTTATTCAATTTGCTGGGGTTTTTTGAGTGGAACTTTCTATTATTGCTTCGAGAATTTTATAATGTAGAAATGTTGATTTTTTTGGTTTTATTTGGCAGTCTACAACTTTGTCAAACTATTGTCTCAATTGGTTTCTACACCACTTTCCTATGATTTATCTGACCATCATGTCATTGGCAAATAGGTTTGCTTTGGCCTTTCTTTGCTTATCTTTGTGCCTTTCTCTGACTATTGCAAATTCTAACTTTTCTATATCAAATAGAGATCCTTGCTTTTATCCCTGTAATGAGAAAACTTCTGATATTCCTCTACTGCAAATTGTTTGCTTTTAGATACTGCTTAAAAATAAACCTACATATGCCTGTAGCAATTTAAGAGTACTATATTTTAGCAAAAGGTTTTTGCTACATCTTTTTTTCCTCTAGAAAGATTTATTCATTTTGCAATAACACTGAGCAGAAAAACCCAACCCCCCTAGAGACAGTCAATTTTACTAGAATACAGGTTCTTTTCCCCAATCCAGCTGGCCATAGCCATGATTGAGGTGAACAACCCTTCTGGGGAAAATCACCACTTCACCACCACCCCCAACTGCTGAACAACTGACTACCAACGAGAGGCAGGTAAACCCAAACAGCCTAGAACTCCATTGGCTCTGCTTCCAGCCTTCCTCCAATAGTCATTGTCTAGCGAAACAACCCTGATGGAGAGTAGATCTGGAGGTTTTCTCTGCAAGTTATGCAAGCACAACTACTAAAAGACACTGAAAAGAAAGTTCCTGATACCCAAGTTATTATCAAGTGGTTGAACTAAATATTGAACTAAAATCCCTCTAGGTATTGCCTCTTCCTATTAGAAAGGTGAGCTCCTTAAGAACAAGGACTGTCTCGGCTTTTTAACAGTGTTGTTCACAGAGTAAGCACTTATTATTTTATTCATTTATTTATTCATTGAGGATATCCTTTCTCCAGTTGAAACCTGAAAGGCCCTAAATTTAAACTAATACCATAGACTAAAACAATAAATGATCCAATTCCACAGTTTCTGAAGAGAATTCACAATTTCTGATCTAACTATTGTCTTACTGCTTCTACTATCCCCGTTTCTTTAATATATTCCTGGACTCCCATCTATAAATATGAGTTGAATTCTGAATACAGAATGACAAGAACAGACACCTCTTCTTACACTTATCATTACAGAAAAGTCAAACTAATACAACCATTCATGCTATATCTCTTGTAGAACCTAACTTGATTATAAAGATTTTTGACAAACTGATGTCTTTTTTGCCAAGCTTTCATTTAATATATTTAAATATTCAGCAATGATATTGATCTAGTTTTCTTTTATCCTTTGGTTTAGATATTAAGTCAGCATTTGTCTCATTAAAGGTTATTAATAGTAACAAAATTTTTTAAGAATAATTTATGTAGTATACTCATAAATTCTTTGAAAGTTTTAACAGTATTCTCCAAAAAACCCATATGGAGGGACATAGGTATGACTTCCAAATTCAATTGCTTATAAATTACACAAATATGTAAGAACAATTAATATTTAATTTACATCCATGTCAACTGAAGTAATAAGTAGTTCCTAAGGATATTAGAAAAAAGTAAGAACTATCTAAAAGCTAGCATTAAACATAAAAACCCCAATTTTTTGCTAATATCTTTAAATTTTCCTTGTTCTTAATTCTGATTTAAAAATAAGCCAAGAAAATTTTGATGGCAAGACTTTAGAAATAGAATCAATTCTCAGAAATTGTGGAAGGAACCCGAGAGACTAATTCTAATCCACTGGCATCAAACTCAGGCAGTAAGTAACCCCCAAAAGCTCCCATTCTGGCTTGAAATTGGGGAATGCTTAACAAAACAAATAAAATTTAATACAGCAGAATATTTCTTTGTGGTTTTCAAGTCAATATGCTGTTGCAGGGATGGCCTTTCTTTTTGAGTTTGACCTCACTCTTTTAGTCTGTCCTCCCCCGAATTAAATTAAATCCCAAGTCTGATATTTACTAGTTGGGTAAGCCATATCACAGATTTAGAACTGAAGTTATCTAATTCAGCATCACTTCCTCACTACCATTTTACAGATGGGAACTTTTAAGGTCTGGAGATGGCTTAGGAACTTTACAGGATCAGGGTCATGAAGCTGGAAAGAGCCTCAGAGGTTGTGTGAAACAACCTCACTTTACACTGGATGAAACTGAAGCCCAGGGAAGTAAATGAAGTAAATGATTTGTCCAAGACACAATACTAAGTGGCAGATTCAGATTGTCTAACACGAAATCCAGAATTCTATGCTGCCTCATCACTTCATCTTTGTAACCTTTATTTTGCTCATTTGTAACCTGGAAATAATATCATGAGAACTATTTACTTTACTTGTCAGTGTGAGGAAAGTACTTTATAAAAGGGCATAGGAATATAAGTACCACCTCATAAATTAAACATCCCAGCAGGCAAAATAGTTTAAATTACCTTTAATGTAAATACAATGACTTAAAATATAATTTGGGAGTTGATTGTATGGGCGTTTTGAGCTGTAAAAGACCATTCTGACAAAATATTTTAGCAAATAAGCACTAGGCTAAGTTATCCTGAACTATGATCATAGTATACGAAAGGAGAAACTGATTAAAACAGTAATAAAACAATCTTGGACCTCAAATGCAAACCAAAATGCAAATCCCAAATTCATATTCCACAGAAAATTAAGTACTTACCACTGTTTTAAATAAATTCATTTTATTAGACTTATAGACACGCAGTTCAGAGAGAAGGGTAGGTAAAGGATTCATTAATGTTTTACAGGATATTCATTAAAAGAAAAACACTGCAGAAAGGGTGACAAATTTTTTTCTACAAAACAATATATTTCTTTATAAATGATCAGCCCAAAAGACAGCCTTGTTTATATTTTGAAATCTCTGGAAACAAAATTCTTATAGTGCACTATGCTAAAGTAATATACGTTGTATGTTTATTTTCTGTGATTATTTTAAATCAAATTAATGTTTTGAATGTCACAAAATAAATTACAAGATAGTTGATTATTAAATCTGCTATCTTGCTAAGAATGAGTTGTTAAAAATGAAAATACTAAAGCAATGGTCACTATCATTCCCATCCATTATCTTATCATTGCTTTTCAATGACGAGGAAGGAAATAATGTTAAAATATCACCTGGGTTTTCCACATAATGAATTTAGCTGAGATTCTATCTTCATGGAGGAACACAGCACTTGAGAATTCATTAGAGAAAGGGGTGAAGTCATCCACTGTACAAAGGAGAAAAATGGGGACAATAGAAGTGACTTGCCTAAGGTAACAGAATTAATAATGAAGTTGGGATTTGAACTTGGGTCTATGGACTCTATCTGATGGCCTTTCTAGTGTTACCCTACTCCAGGTAATGAATACTATAAAGAGCACAGGACTGTAAATCAATAAACCTAGATAATCTATTGTAAGCATGTAGCTTTGGGGCTTTTACCTTTGAACCTCCATTTTTTCATCTGCAGATGGGGGTAAAGATTGTATTACTACCTTCCAGTGTTGTGTGAGAAGTAGTTCTAAATATGAGTAATCGCTATTTTTCATCTCTGGGTCTCAATTTCATTAGTAAAATGAGACATTTGTGCTAGATAATTTCTAAATACTTTTGGTTGTGGCAAATTATCTATTTTCCCCCTTGTCTTTAAATATCAATTGCTGCATTTTTCACTCCACTTCTGACGTTATTGACTGACAATTATATACTAACCCCCCCCCAAGGAAATGTTAAATAATCATCTACTTGATAACAAAGATGCCAAAACAGGTACAATTTTCTAATTTACTGATAGGGATGAAAGTAAACTACATATTCTCCAAAAAACATTCTATAAATCAGTCAATTCAATAGAGAAAAATCCAACTGGGCAAACTCATTTGCAGCCATCAACAGCTAAGTCACACCAAACCAAATCAAACCACCAGTTAACTGAATTTTTTTCTTTTCAACTGGTTGAGGCTGGCCTAGGTGGAGAGAGCCTATAGGATTTTTCAGTTTCATTGCAGTTTTAATAATATAGTTTCCTTCAGCTATTACAACAATGAGTAACTAGACTTGATTTGAAACAATCTAAACTAACTATAAAATATTTTACAACTGAACAGTCTACCTTACTAGGTACACAAGTTTTTTCTTAAATCAATGAAAATACAAATCTGTCATTCATATTCACCAGTACTCATGTATTGTCATAATATTATCAGCAACTGATACAGAACAAAAAAGACAGTATCCCTGCCTCTGTGGAAACAACAACAAAACACTTGATTTCATTTTAGGACAGAGAGGGAGAAATGAGCCCCCCTCCCATGCACAAGTGTGGAGATTACTTTTTAAAAATAAAATTAAGCCCAGCTTTTTTCCTGACAATAAGATGTATTCTTGTCTGCTCTGTGAGCTGATAATCATTTCAACATAATTACTTCATCACAGTCTTTCTCTACAGAACTATATTGCAAAATGTGCAAAATGCACTAAACTGTCTTTTTCAGGAGGAGCTCAAATAATAAGAAAAACCATCCTGTCACATATATTTTAAGATCCCCTTACATGACTGGGAGTCATGACAAGATTAGAGCATAATTTACTAATGTGGGAAATGCAACCTCATGTTCTGACTGTAAAACAAGGAAATAACCAATATTAAGAGATCTATATCAGGTTAAAATTCACTTCTGAGATTCTGGAAGTATTCTGTACAGATCTGCTAGCCACAAGGCTGAAATGCTGTCAAGTATTGGAATGCATAAACCAGTGGTTCTCAAACTTTTTGGAGCCAGGAACTCTTTTCCTATTTAAAAACTGAGTTCTTCCGTGAGGTCTATCAATATTTATCATACTGTAAATGAAAATACCTTAGTATTAGTAAGAATAGTTAAAAAGAATAGGTTTAAGTTTTAAAGATTTCCCTGGAAGGGTCTCATGGACTCCAGGTTCCCTCAGATCACACTCTAGCATAAACTTTAACAGTCCATTGAGCAATCAGTTCTCAATCATGTAAACCAACTTCCCACTTTGGCAATCATCTATGGCTAATTCTTAATTCCAACCTACTCATTCAAAATATTTCTAAGCTCTGTTGACTTGTTAGCAATTGGTGTTTGCATAGGAAAATAAAAATTTATTTCAATTAAAAGGATGATAGCATATCCAAATTTAATATATAATATGTTCCAAAATTAAGTAAAATTGAGATAATCAACCATTCGGCTGACTCTGTTATCTGAAGCACCAAGGACTGGTTTTAAAAAAAATTTTGAATGAGCATTTCAAACCAAAAAATAGGTAACCAAAGGAGATATTAATACAATCCAGATCTCTTGCAGGAAGGAAATAATTAATTTCAAAACTCCTATTAGCACTAGCCGTAATTCACTTAGAGGACAATCCCTCCTATGCAGGAAACTAGGAGAGAAAAGTTATAACTGTTTTCTAATTGTTTACCTAATGCCCAGATGAATCCAGTGATGGCAATAATTCTAAATGCATTAAGCAAAATTTGGTCAGAACACTTGAATTTTTTTATGTCTACTACTCTCAAACTGCTGACATTTTCCCATTCTTTTTTTTCCCCACAGAAAGTGATACTCAAGGGCAATACCTTAGCTAATAATTTTTGCATTTAAATATAACTGATATGGCCTCATTCTGAATGTTTCCCACAGATTATGTACCCACATATGTGTACATACACACAGAGTGCCTAAAGAATGGTTGATATGATTCACTAACAATTACTCAAGTTTAGGATTGTGGGAAGTTAGTGGGCAAGAGTGGAAACTCAGAAGGGACAAAGATAAAGAAAACCAAAGAAATAGTTACAATGCTGAGGACAAGAACCACCCTCGGATTACACAGTATGAAATATACTCTATTCCACCATGAGAAACAAACTAAATTTGTGGTTTGAGAGGCTTCAAAATTGGATTTTACATAATCTTTGGTGGAGCTATTGCTGGTGTGGCTTTCTTTAAAACTAATTTGACTTCTAAGCATCATATAATTCTCAAGTTTTAAGGAAATAAATGTGGCATAATATATAATTGGCTACCAGTTGAAAACTAGAGGTGTTGAATTTGAATTGTAGTTGCCCACATATTTTTTTTCAATGTGGAAAACAGGATCTCTAAGTCAGCGGCATCAAACTCAAGAAGTGGAGGCTACAATTTATATATGAGGATGCCTATGGACCACATACTGACTTGGTTTTAAAATGTAATGTCATCAGCATTTGTTATATTTTTGCTTTGCTAAATACTTCCCAATTACATTTTAATATGATTCTGGTCATACTCAGGAATGACTGCAGGTCACATTTTGATAACCCTTGCTCTAAGCTGTCACTGTATCACAATCAGAAACCACAAGAAACATTTTTATAGGGCCTTAAAAAAATTTTCAGGACTATGGTCCAACACATTACCAAAATCTACATTGGTATGGGGAGTCCAAGACACTGGTGGTTAACAGGGGCAGGGTGTTCAGTCATTATTATGTTCATCTTTCTCTTTATTTCTTTGATTCTCTTATTCCCTAATTACTGCTTGATGGTAAAAACTCAGGATTTAATCCCACATATGGCATTCCAGGGTAAAGCAATTCCTAACCTCTATAAGATTTATTTTAAATAACACTGTCAGGTAAAAAAAAGTAATGTAGGTTTTATAATTATTTTATGAACACTCTCTTGGGTCTTCATTTATCCAAATCACTAAAACTGTAGTAAAAAGTACTGCTCGAGTTCCAATCAGGCTTTCAAAAACAGCAAGAAATCGGCTTTAACATTTAATAAATGTGTGACTTAGTTTTTCCATCTATAAAATGGAAATAGTTGCCCTGCTTATCTTATATGATAAGGGAAAGATATGGGGAAAGAATCTCATAAACCATTAGACTAAATCAATATTCAGTTAAACACCAAGATACACAATTCTCAAAATGATTCCCCTAAAACTGAGATAAGGCGCTAATATTCAAAGAAACACGAACCTTTTTAAACCAACTTTGTGATTTTTATTGATGGGCGACAACTTTATATATTCCTAGATATCACTAAACTGTGTACAATTAGAAACTCAACATTAAAGAAGAGCAGACAGCAAAATTAAACAAAGCAGACAAAGAAATATCAACCTTCATTATTTTGCCCATTTTAAAATCTTGTGTACACAGAAGCAAAAATGCAATTCAAAATCTTCAATAGCAATAAAGTTACAATCACCCATCTATTTAAGCCTAACATCTTAACTCCAAATATTTGATCTGCAATGTATACTTCAGCAGTTTCCCATCGCATAATTATTAAAAAAAAAAAATTCCTATTTAGAACCAGCAACTTATATTTTGTTCTTTCTGTACATTTTCTTTTAAACTAAGAACTCTTTCTCCTCTAAGAACTGGCTCATATTTTTATCCTTTATCAAAAACTAAAGGGGGGTAAGGGAGGAGAAGGTGTTGCATTTTAAAAAGTTTTTCACTTTTATAAGGAAAGATAAAATTCATTCTCACAGAAATTCACAAGTTGTGTTGCTGGTGCAGGATTTCTTCTACTAGGCAATTAAATTGGGAATCAGATGCAAATTCCCCTTTATCATCACAGGAATCAGCATTATTCAGAAATAAAGGGGTTTTTGTATTTTCTAAATCAAGCAATAGTCTTTCAACCAAATGATTTTGATTTGGAAGTTAAAAATCAACATAAAGAATGCTGTGCATAAACTCCAAGGGAGTTCATTTCTTTTCCATTCTATCCCATAGTTGCAAAGGAGAAATAAAGTTTCACTCGAGCCATTAGAGAGAGGAAAAAAAGTTAGTAAGAGTTGGTATTCTAGAAAGCAGGTATCTTGCACACACAGCACAGAGAAAGAAGTTTTAGAGCAGGTCAACTCGGCGATAGTACAGGAGGTAGGCTGTGCGTTCAGCAGAAGGCTTCACCACCTGGTACTGATTTATCACTTTGACTGCCTGGTCATCAATACGTAACCAGCCATTCAGACCAATTTGGAAGACATCTGTAGTATAATGACCACCAGTTGCACTGTTTCCATGATGATAGACCACTGTAAAAAAGAGAGACTGATAAGCTAAAACATTTTTTATTTCAATCAAACATATTAAAGACAATAAAAGTGTGAGAAGTATTTCTCAATTTATAAACCCTTTATAGTATGCAAGAGTAGACAAATAATAAACATTTCTGCCCTAGAATTTTCTAAGAAACCTTAATTAATGAACTAAGATGTCCACAATTCTTTTTAATGCTTCATTATATCGTACAAGAGGAAATTCTCTTCCCCCTTCCTAAAATACACACAAACACAGAGACACAGATATGCTCTTCCTAATGCTGAATAGAAAGAAAGTTGAACTTAAAGTTTTGAAGAACGAGGATCAAATCCCAGCTCTTGTGATGTGGTCATGAACTTCTTGAGATGTTTGCTCACTTGGATGAGGAGATTGACCTACATGACTTCTAACAACTCTTCTAGCTCTAAACTTTTAAGTCTATGAGTCTTTCTTACCCATAATATTTAATTAAGTAGATATTTTTATCCTCAAACATGAAACCTCAGGGGAAAAGTGGCACAAAATATTAGGCTGTGACACAATTGAGGCTGAGAAAAGGAAACCCATAACTAGCTTAATCCATCACTACTTAGGTGATAAAGTTATTTTTAGTAAGACAAATTTTCACCTGAATCAGATTTCAGCTAAAACCTAAAACTGCTGCTAAATATGGCTAGAATAGTAAGCTCAAAGAACCACTAGAAAACACAGTGTTCATATGGTTTTGGTCATGGATTTGTTCATGGTACAAACTACTTTCACCCATTTTTCCCCTTTAGCATCAGATTAGGCTACAGACATGAAGAGTGGTCAGATCCCCCAAATAAAAATTGGTCAGAAATAGGACTACACAGAACAATGGATGATACAGTAAAATTCAGCATAACATCAGAGAAAACAATCCTGAAGGGCACACACAGACACAAAGACACACACAGGGCTGTTTCAAGTCAAGTTGGCCTACAAAGTAGCGAGTCTCATTCAATCCATCATCTGTATCTCTTTAAAAATACAAAAAGTTCAGTTTGGGAACTTGGGTGTTTTTGTCTATCCTGCTCTCAGAAAAGGCAATAAGATCTCCAGCTCCAGCTCATGGCCAGGATGGGATGAGCTTTGCTCCCCCCCCCCCCGCTGTTCTGCTGGAACCTTGGGTTGCATTCCAGGGCCCTCAGTCCAGGCCTTCCCAATACTGTGTGTGTGTCTTGCTTTCTACCAGCTCTCCTCTGTCTCATCTTCCATCACTAGGATGAAAGTTCCTTTGAGCAGAGGACTATTGTCCTTGCTGCCATCTGTGTTCCCTGTTGTTTGACAGCCAGCCAGAACATCCTATCCTATCATTTCATATCAATTCATCCATTTTCCAGTTAAACATTTCTCTCTTGCAATGTCCTCTCTACAGATATCCATCACCCCATAAAAAACCAGAACTGCAAATTATAGAAACCAAGGTTTCCGTGTGATTTAATGATTCCATAACAAAATAATTATACAATCTACATTGTTGAAGACATTACACAAACTTACATACCTGCAAAAAGTCGATAGTTCCTGTGACCTTTAAAATTTTTGTTTTTTACACCTGGAGAAAGCAGCTCTGAAAAACAAAATGGCAATAGTTCAAAGGCATTGCAAGATTTCTAAATAGCAAACACAGTAACAGAAAATCATTCAGATTTCAACAATACAAAAAAACTATAAAATATTTCAATTAGTACCCCTGCTTATCAATATGGTAATATTATAATTTTTAAAACTGTTTAAAACATTTATCAGTTAACTATACCATCAAGAAAACAGATAGCCAGAATGAACTAAGAATAAGAAGTTCATGCTAGGAAAAGACACCTATAGATCTTCCTCCTGAGGAATAGCTGTTCAGACTATCAAACAAGGGAAAAGTAAATCCAGAAACTGT
This sequence comes from Macrotis lagotis, assembly GCF_037893015.1. Lineage (NCBI taxonomy): Eukaryota > Metazoa > Chordata > Mammalia > Peramelemorphia > Peramelidae > Macrotis > Macrotis lagotis. The sequence continues at coordinate 59,635,887 of NC_133658.1, forward strand.
CCTTATGTACTTTAAATCAGAAGTCATTCACAAATCTATTAACTGAATCCACTCAGGCCACTCAGTAAAAGCAATCTATGGTACTGACATAGTTTATTGAGAATCAAAGCTAACCTATTTGTCTGATATCATGTGAGAAATACTGCATGGAACCAGAACACTGCACACCATAACAGCAACATGGGGGTGATGAGCAATCTTAATGGACTTGCTCATTTCAATCAGGGACAATTTTAGGGTGTCTGTGATAGAGAATACTATCTGTATCCAAAGAAAGAATTGTGGAGTTTAAATGAAGACCAAAGACTATTACATTTAATTTTTTAAAAAGTTATCTTATTATGTAATTTTGCTGTCCCAAATATTTTGATTTTTTTTCTTAAGGATATGATTTCTCTCTCAACACATTCATAGAAAACAATGTAAAGACTATCAGACTGCCTTCTTTGTGGGGTAGGGGGGAAGAGAAGAGAGATTGGGGGAAAATTGTAAAATTCAAAAGTAAATAATTTTTTAAAAAAAGTGAATCTATATCAGATTATTTGTTGCTTTAGGGAAAGGGAAGAGAAAGGAGAGAGAAGGAAGAAAAATTCAGAACTCAAAATCTTACAAAAATGAAGTTGAAAACTACCTTTATATATGATTTGCTTATATTACATTTATACCTAATCTTTACATATAATTGAAAAATACTATTAAGGAATATATAGGGGCAGCTAGGTGGCGCAGTGGATAGAGCACCGGCCCTGGAGTCAGGAGTACCTGAGTTCAAATCTAGGTTCAGACACTGTGTGGCCTTAACCCCATTGCCTTGCAAAAACTAAAAAAAAATACATATATATGTATATGCGCATGTGCCTGTGTGTATACACACCCACATAAAATATATTGAGACTTAATGCTACTTAATTTTGCAACTGTGTTCTGGGGTGATACTATCAGTTTAGATCATGTCTAAGTTTGTCTGCAAGTTAAATGTCTCCAAAGCAGAAAAAGCAGCTTCAGATTTATATTTGTAAGCTTTTTCAACTGCCCAACATGTTAGCAGAATCACCTTTACACTTGAATAACCCTACACCAATTTCTCTTCTGGAAATATAAATACTGCAGACTCTGCTGATTCCTCAAGCTTTCTTTCAATAACATGAGGAATCAGCAGAAATCTTTTTCTTTCTACATATCTATTTATTAGTTAATTAAGTCATCAGAACAACGCTGTAACTTAAGCTGTCTTTTAAAAACACATGGAAACTGATTATATTTTGACTAAAGAATTAAAATGTCTAGATTTGTCTCTATTTGTCTTCTATGAAGGAAGGTGAAGAACAATGGCACTTAGTGATGGGCTTGTAGTCATTTTTGCCAGAACACCCCATTTCTCTGAAAATCTGTTTTACTTCAAACTGGATTTAGTGTATTTCAAACCACATGTCCCTTTACTGGGGTGGATACTTTTCCCTTTACTGACACAGACTGAAACCCCTCAACACCTTAACAGGCTGGCTTTGTGAACAAGTATGACTAACTCTTCAGTGATGAGATACTTAACTTGGACAGTCTGGTTCTCTCATATGGCACACCCAAACTGGAAGCTTTTCCAGCTTGGTAGGGGCAAGTAAAGCTTCAACCACTGGCACAGTTTTCAAAAACCCAAGGTTACTTAATCATAAGGCATGAGAGGAAAACATCAATTTGGGGGGGGGGGCGGGGGGGGGGCTTAGGTGTAGAATAATCAAATAGAAAGTACTATCAAAAGCTATCCTAAAGTTAAAAATTACTAAATTCTATTGTCTAATGGCCATATAAAATAAAAATAAAACCTAAACAGCAAATGATAATACATAAAATTAAAGGACATTTACAACTTTTCAAATATCCTCTTATCTGCAACTAGAATAAAATCAGGAAAATAAGAACAAGCTCTTCTCAGTTTTAAGTTTTTTAACTGAGAAAATACAGGATTATCATAAAAATGAATATTAGCAATAACTAGACATCCCTAATTTGCACTTTGACAAAGCCAAAAATGCAGACTGTGGTTCACTAACATAAAAAAAATCTTCTGTGATAAAACCTAAGTAAGACACATCAATTTTTCTCTAGACAATAATATTCAGTATTCAAAAATAGTCAATATTTAATTAGAATGTTCATATAAGAACTGACAGAATTTTTAAAAAAATACAACTTTTTTTCAATGTTAAATGAAAGTATCAAACACAAGGTATTAAATCAGCATATCTTTAAAATCTTAAAAAAAATCTTTAAAAACTTTAACAAAACATGTTTCCCAATAATGAATATTACCTCTGCTAATTTCCAAGTCCACAGGATACTCAATATTCTTAATAAGCTTTTGACATCCACCAGTCTTTTCATACACAAACCGTTTGAGGTGCAGAACAAGAACAGGGGGGAGCTTTTCCAGGGTCACTCTCCGACTAATCTCAACCTAAGACACAGAGAGTAAATGAATTCATCATGCCAGTCTGAAAGTAAAAGTCAACCTGGTTACCAACAGATCCTTCAACTCCTAAAACTGCTCCGTTATAAATGAGGTGGGAAACAAGTTCTCCAGGAGAGTAGCCTGGGGCAATAAGGAACAGTGTCGATCCAGACAACTGCAAGGGGGGTTTCCCCAGAATAAAATAGCAGGTGTGAACCTTTCTTTTCCTCTTTCTTTCTCTGTCTCACTCTGGCTGTGTCTCACTCTTTATAAACCTGTGACTTCACTGATCTGGGGAGCTGACAGTGGGATCCTGTCATCTGCCCTGAAACCTGTGGTGCTGGAGCTTTGCTAGGGACTCAGGCAATTCCAGTGACTTGAGTAGGGCTCAACTCTTAAAATCAGTCTTCTGTACTGTTCTTACTCCCCTTAAACAATTATACTTATTAATATGAGAAAAAACAACTGGGGGGGGGGAATATAGGGCAGTGAACTGTGAGGAAGGAAGTCTGGGCTGAGTCACAGTTCTGCCACCAACTGCAAGCAGTCACTTGGGCAGTCACTTCTCCAGCTTCAGTTTTTCTCTATTCTATGAGAATTAGACTGAATGATCTCCAAGGTCTCACCTGAGATGGACCTTCCAGGTCTAAGTCTAACAATGACTGCTGTTTTTATACTTAGTCGAGTTTCTATCACATTTCTCCTTAAGAGTCATCTTTTGTATTTCAATAATACTTCTGTACCCCTGCCAATCCAATAATTATTTCCAAATTTTAAATGATTTTGCTGTTTTCTCATATTTTATTTATATCAAGTCTTTCCAAAAAATTTAGAAGATTGTCTAAATAGAGAACAAAAGCAACTTTCAGATGACCATGCAAAACTCCAAACAAAAAAATCCTTTGCTTAAAGGACATTAGCTGCTAAAAGAAAAATAATTTAACATTTATTACTGGTTCTCTTTATTGGTATAATTAATTTATGTGAACATCTCATAGCTACAACTAAAGTGGGAGAAACTTGGGATCCAGCTTTTGTGTTTCCTCGTAATCATAATGTTTTATACATAGCAGATGCTTAACAAAGACATGCTGACCAATGAAAATAGCATTTATTTTATCAATTAGTTAAAGAGATAGACTATAATCATCAAATTTTAGAAGTGAATAATTACCATGTCAGCTACATCTTTGGAAAAATTGGTTTTAAAATGTTTGGCTATCTATTTCCTACCCTGGAAGCAAATTCTTTTACTGTAATATTTTTGTACCCTACAAATCAAATTCTCTTAAACTGAAGTTTTTTTTAATTTTCTTATTGAATTTCTCATATTTTCATTGAGTCTCATTAATTTCAAAAGGCATCTAGGTGGTTCAATAGAACACCAGGCCGGGAATCAGAAAGATTACTTTGTTCAAGTACAAATTTGGCCTCACTGACCCTGGACCAAGTCACTTAAGCCTGTTTGTTGCAATTCCTTCATCAGTAAAATGATCTGGAGAAGGACATTTACCCTTTTGTCACTCCATTATTTTTATTAAGAAAATTCCAAATGGTATTATAAGCATTGGACATGACTGAAAAATGATTCAACCACAACAATATGAATTTCAAGTAAACAATTTGTAGCTAAAGTAAAAATGAACTTTTCATATACAGTACTAATCACAGTTCAGTCCTACAATGTGGGTCCCAGATTCTCACATTTTTGAAATAATTGTTTTAAAATGTAAAGTATACTATCTGTTCAGTTCTCAGCTAGATTGAGTGTAGTTAGTAGCAGAGTAAAGTGTAAATGGGAAATGCTTATCATAAATAAAAATATAATACATCATAGATAATGTTAACCTATGGTTTTCTAAGAGGCTGTGGCCTTAGAAATGGATCCATTTCTATTCAACTTATTCTAAGTACTAGAGACAAAAAAAATACCATAAAAGAACTTATAGTCTACTAATAGAGAATATGATATGGCAACAAATTGTATGAGAAAGAATCAAGTGTTATAGAAAAAAACTGACTAGAGATAAAATAGTTTCTCATATATTTATGTATATGTTTTTGCATATTTATGTAGATATAAAAATATAGCATTTTGTATGCTTATGGGCCTATACACATATACTCAAATTAATATGGGAGTATCTAGAAAGGTTTTGTGTAAAAAAAACTCTGGGCAAGGCCCATAGAAATAACAGGGAAGAAAATGATGAGATGAATAGCTAGCATTGACAAAGCATATTAAGGTTTGCAAAAGGGAATCTCATTTGAGTCCCACAAAACCTTGGAAAATAACTACTCTTTCATCCCCACTGTAGGGAAACTGAAGAAGACAGCAATGAGGGAGTAGCTCAGGGTCACAAAACTGCTCAATGTCTAAGGTCTCCCTAATGCCAGCCCTCTATCCTCTGCACCACCAGTTGTCTTTTGAATATACAAGATTCAAGAAAACAAATAATACATATGAAGGAGATCAAAGGATGCAATTAAGGAACTTTGGTTAGAACAGAAGCATTCATGAAGGTAAATACTGCTAAACGAGGTAGAAAAACTGGCTTGGACAAAGTGCAAAGAATCCTGTTATATCAGGACAAGGAGTCTGTAGTTTTATCTTGCAAGGATTAGTTAAGTAGCTATTTAAAGCAATTACAGAGTAATCAAGGAACTGTATAGGTCACATCACCGAGAATCACTGTAAAAAGTAGCAACTTCTTTTTGTCCAGTTGTAAAAATTAAATTATAAATTTCTTTTTTCCTTGTTTCCCATTTCTCATATCTTGAAGCAGTCTTTTTTTCCCTAAGCTATGGTTACAGCTTTAAACTTTATGTTACCCTCAGATGCTTAATTACAAAGTCCAGCCAAGCAATTAATCTTAACTACTCCATATTAGAGAACCCCGACCATGGAAATGTCAATGTCTTTATGTGTATGAATTAGAACGAATTACCAAAGGGCAGCTAGGAGGCATAGTGGATAGAGCACTGGCCCTGGAGTAAGGAGGACCCAGGTTCAAGTCTGGCCTCAGACACTTAATAACTGCCTAGCTGTGTGACCTTGGGCAAGTCACTTAACCCTACTCCCTAAAAATTTTTTTAAATTAAAAAATTTTTAAATTAAAAAAAGAAAGAATGAATCACCAAGTTCACAGAACTTTTAAAAAAATCAAAATGGAAAACTCAATCTTTTTCAAAAGAGAAAATTCTTCCTATTGCCTCTAGGAAAAAGTATAACTTCTTCCATTTAGTTGTTGAGGCCCCCTACAATCTTGTCCTTCTTTATGTTCTCTGGTTAAGGCATGTTAGCATTCTCTGTTCTTCACACAGGGATGATACTTCCATGTCCATCTCTGACTCTGCACTGGTCATGTTTCAAGCCACGGATGTCCTCCTTCCTTACCCAGGATCTTAGAATCCCTTTATTCCTTAAAAATGCAGGTTAAACTATTGTTCTATCAGAACCCAGGAGGGATGGGAATTTGCATGAACTGATGCTGAGCTAGATGAGCAGAACCAGAACATTGTACACCCTAACAACAACATGAGGGTGATGATAATGTTAATGGACTTGCTCATGTCATTAATCCAACCATCAGGGACAATTTGGGGTTTTCTGCAATGGAGAACACCATCTGTATCCAGAGAAAGAATTGTGGAGTTTGAACAAAGACCAAAGATTATTACCTTCAATTTGGGGGGGGGGGGGGGGGGCCTGTTATCTTATTATGTAATTCTGCTATCTCTTATATTTTATTTTTCTTCCTTAAGGATATGATTTCCCTCTCATTACATTCAACTTAGATCAACATGGAAACAATGTAAAGACTAACAGACTGCCTACTGTGGGGGGAGGTAAACAAGATTGGGGGTAAATTGTAAAACTCAAAATAAATAAAATCCTTTCTTTAAAAGAAATGCAGGTTAAGAATATCTTTTTTCTATACCTGAAGTTCTACTGTTCCCTCCCAACTCCAATATCCTCAGTAACTACCCTATATTTAATCTGTATATTTTCGATCAATATATTCTTGTACAATTTTATCTCTGATAGAATGTAAACTTCTTGAGTAGGAGGTAACCCATCTTTTGTATTTGTATTCCTAAGATCTGGCACATAGTAGGAGCTTAATAAAAGGTTGCTGACTGACCAAATGCAGAGAGGGAAGGTAATTTAGTCAACGTCACACAATACCATTCAATGCTGGGAGTCTAAAACTGAATGCATGTTTAATTCATGAGGAAAATATTAAATGGCACTGTAATGAATGCAAGGGAACCTGAATGAATTTAGTTTCAATTGTCTTAGTTTAGGCTAAATTAGTAAAGATCCAGTAACTGACAATTTATTGGTACATTTAGGGGAAATAAGTGAAATCCAACATCTCTTGGATGGAATAATTCTTTCATATTCAAATCTGATTTTTAAAATTTCCATACTAACAAAACTGCTTTAAATAATCTAGTATAATGATGAGAACAACGAATCTGGAGTTGACCCTGGGGGCCTTTTTTCAAATTCTTGCTCTGCCACTTTCCCAGCTAGCTCTGGGCTCTCTCCCTCACAACCTGTTATCTCTGTGAAAATACCTCTTGTTTGGTTTTTGTGGTATATCCTTGGACAGACTCTCTCGCCACCAGACTTTCCAAGGCATCCTGGACTGTATGTATCTTCTCAGACTGTATATCCAATTGCAAAGTAAAAAATGGTTGCAAAGTGGCAGATTCCTTTGAACTCTGCTGATAAACTACAGATCTAAAAGGACAGAAAAACAAAGATTATATAAAATATAACTTCTGCCACTACTGCCTGAAGCTAATCACTAGGGTAGAAAGAAGATATTTCAAAAGACCAGATGATAAGATAATTTGAAATAGAGCATATCATTTTCTGCAAATTGAATGTAGTATGAGTCATAGGACTCCTACGAACATTTTCAATATACCCCATCACCAGTTTGCACTTTTTCTAGTTAAGCTCAATTTTGTCAAAATGTTTTGAAAAAGAAAATGAATTTTCTGCAGTCAGTATAAGTTACTTGGTAGTCTACCTATCATGACATACGCAGGCACTATATGAACATAATTACAAAATACTCTGACATATCTAAACAACTGGAGAAATATTACTTGCTTGTGAGTAACCAGAGCCAATATAATAAAAATTATATTTCTGTCTAAAGTAACTTACTTATTCAGTGCTATGATTACACTACCAAAGAATTACTTTACAGAGCCAAAAAACCCAACAACAAAATTCATCTGAAAATAAAAAAGGTCAATAGCAAATGTATCAATGAAAACAGTGAAGGAAGGTGGTCTAACAATATTAGATTTTTAAACTGCATTACCTAATGGCAATCAGAAAAATCATCTGGTACTGGGTAGAGAACAGTGGTTGATTAATGGAATAATTTAGGCACCCAATACACAGTACTAAATGACCACAGTAATCTAGTATCTGATTAAAAAAAAAGAGCCAAGTTTTTGTGATAAAAACTCACCATGTGGGAAAAACTAGAGTGCAATTTGGCAGCAAGTATGCAAAGACTAAGAACTTACAACCAAATTAGAGCCAGAAGCAGACCACGGGAAGTAATATGGATAATTCTGATCAGATTACATTTAAAAGTGTTTTGCAGAAACAAAATCAATGAAGCCAAAATTAGAAGGAAAGCAGGAAACTGAGGGAAAATTTTACCAGCACCCTTATGGATAAAGGCCTCATTTTTCAAATATATTGGAAACTGATTAAATAAAAAACATTTCCCAATGACAAATGGTCAAAGGATAAGAACAGGCAATATCAGAAGAAAGAATCAAAGCTATCAAATGTCAAAAGAAAAATTTTTCTAAATGATTAGAGGTACCCCCTTCTACCCATCAGATTAGCTAACAAGACAGAAAAGGAAAATGATAAATGTTGGAGGGAATGTGGAAAAAAGGGGCACCAAATGAATCAATACTGGAGTTGTAAAATGATCTAACCATTCTGCAGAACAATTTAGTACTATGCCCAAAGAATTACAAAACTATGCTATACCCTTTGATCCATCTACCACTTTTAAGTCTGTATCTCAAAGAGCTCAAAGAAAAAGGAAAAGGACCCATTTGTACAAAAATGTTTATAGTAGCTCTTTTTATGATGGCAAAGAATTATATATGGGAGGAATGCCCATCAATTGGAGGATGGTTGAGTAAGATGTGGTAAATGATGGACTACTTCTGTACTATGAGAAATAGGAAAAAGGATTTCAGAAAAACTTGAAAAGACTTAAGAATTAATGCAAAATAAAGTAAGTAAAAACATTGTAAACAGTATCAGCAATTACTAGAAGGATGATCAACTGTGTAAGACTTAGCTAGCTAATATGATCAAGACTGATCCAGGACATTCCAAAGGAACCATGATAAAAGATGAAATCTACCTCCAAAGAGAGAAATGAACCCTTGAACGTAGACTGATGCATTTTTTGTCTTTATTTTTTGTGCTTTTTGTTATTGCTATTATTTGCAATATGCCTAATATAGAAATGTTTCCAATGGCTTCAAATGACAACACACTCCTCTAAGTAAAGAAGTGTCAATTTTCCTCATGTTTTCTTAGCTGTTTTTCCCCTTTTATTTTCAAATTTCTGATGCTTGGGTGGAGAGGAAAAGCACCAGTAGTCAACTTGGCTTTAGATGTTCTGTTATCAATATAAAATGTTATTTCTATGGTCTGGTGGGTGACAAAACAAACTATTCTGCCTTAACATGATTGTGAAATAAGGTAATTAATTCTCTTTTTTATTTTTTTCTTATGTATTTAAAAGAGCCTTGTTCATTTGCAATTAGTGTCATAGAAAAAAAAGCCAATAATTCAGTTTTATTGTGAGCAAAAAAGTTTAACCTGGTCTCTCAGATTTGGGCTACTAAATGAAAATTGAAGCACAAGCTTTGACTTTGCATTTTCTAAGGACTCTATCAAAATGTACTAATAGTATTGTTTTTTTTTTTGTTCCTAGACTGGATCACAGAATTCTGAGCTAGTAAAGGATTTAGAGATTATCTATTGTAAACATCTAGACAAACAAGGTTCTGAGAAGAAAGTGACTTGCCTAAGGTCATATAACTAGTAAGTAGCAAAGCTAGCATTTGAACATATTCCAAATCTATTTCACTTTCTGAATCAGTCACATCTTTGGGTCTTGGCATAAAGTTTAAAATAAGGGAATTCAGCTAAACTCTAGAGGCCTTTCCAGTTCTAAATCGAGAGTACCTAGCAAAATAGAATTTAATTTCAACCTAGAGGTCCCTATTGGCACACCCCAGGTACCTGTGTTTAGGCTTGTGCTAGATAATATTTCTATATATAAATGGTCAGTAATTTCAGTGTTTGCAAAGTGCTTTATATCATGATTTCCCAACCACCCTGAGAAGTTTCCTCATTTTATAATTGGGAAAACTGGGTCTGAGAATCTCTACTGTTTCTTAGGTGATGTAGCTAGTGTTTGAGCAGGGGCATGGACCCAGATCTTCCTGACTGTTCAGTCCATAGGTTTACCAGTTTTCTCAGAATACTCCCCCTAAATAGCAAACTTCCATGTGACACCAAACTAGAAGGGAGAACTAACACACTGAGCAGTCAGGATTTAAAACATCTAATGAAATTAAAGTTGATTGGGATGAATGTAACAAAGTGGAATGGGGTGGGCATGGTTGCCTGAAATGCTTCTGAACAAGACCTCGACTACAAGCTTCCCCACAGCCCACAATGCTGTTTTGGGGGAGGGAGGGGGCAGCAGAGCTTCCAGGCTGAGGTAGCATTATCTGCCCCACTCTTCTGGATCAGGTCATAACCAGAATCAGTACTCTGTCCCAAACACCCCATATTTCAGGGAGGACATTGATGAGATGGACAATATTCAAAGGAAAGAAGACAATCAGGAGAGTGGAAGGCCCTGTGCTTTCTTGCCACCACATGAAGACTGGGTAAAGAGCCTTGGAGGAAACACGACATTTGTGGAACAGGAATGAGACTTGTTCAATTTGATCCAAAGTGAAGAAATATGGACAGTGGGGTGGATGGAGGTTCCAGAGACAAATGTCTGTACTCCCTAAGGAAATACTCTCTAAGAATTATGCTGATATAGAGCAGATTGATGTAGAAGGCCCTCTAAAATGTGCAATTATGAAGAGCAACAAGGGCATTTTGGAGAAAAATAATATTAAGAAGGCAAAATAACGAAGCAGATCTATAAATGGTAAATATTTTTTAAAAATAACACACCGAATGTGTCCTCCAAAGATGCCAGTAATTGGAGTCTGAATAAAATCAGCTTGCCGAGTGACTGATGTTTTGTTCCGTGGACCGACTTGTTCCCATTCATCTTCACTACCTTCTCCTTGTCCCTGTTCATCCTCAGGTACAGACTGTGTTTCAGGTCCATTGGAAACTGAAAATTCTGAAAGGGAAATACAGCTTCTATTATGGAATTCTATTGGATGGAATTCTATTATGGATGAAAATCCATAAAAAATTATAGCAAAAATTTTAGCTATTTAATTTTTTTAAAAACTTTAATCAATACACAAACTAATCAGATAGATAAACAAAATGAAAAAAAAACTGTTGTTTCTCCTTGAATTTATTTAGAGAGATACATTTTTGTTTTTGCAAGGCAGTGGGCTTAAGTATCTTGCCCAAGTTCACAGCTAGGTAATTATTAAGTGTCTGAAGTCGAATTTGAACTCAGATCCTCCCTGACTTCAGGCTTGGTATTTCATTCACTGAGTCACCTAGCTGCCCCAGAGCATACATTATTTTTAAGGCAGAGATGTGCTAGAATAATTCACAAGACAGAAAAACCTTAAATTCAACTTGAAAAATTTTATATGCTAACTAAAACTTAAAAGTACAACTCTTCTTAAAAAAGGTTTGGAAAGTATTAATGCAAAATGGTTTTCAGATTTTAATGACGGGCCATTATTACTCAACACTAAGACTTTATACATGGGATGGACTTCAAGTCTGTCAAGTATGTTCTTTGAATATATATGATATTTCTTCTCCAGAAATAATATTACTTTTGAATACTTTGTAAGATAATTTTCCAGAAGTAGGTCCATAGCTGAGATCAATAGACATTTAAGAATTAAACTATTGTTTTTTTTACAAAAAGCAAAATTGATGGGAAAAAGTCACTAAATAATTATTTAAAACAATTCTTGAGAACTTTCTTAAAATAGTTTTGTGGCAAGTAAGGCAATTCAGGTAGCCTACTTTCATTATTTGGTAAAAGAAGTTTCTTTAAATTCAGCATTTCCTCATGGAGTCCATTTAGAATAAATCCAAGATACTCTTCAGCATCTTCCTGTCGACCCTAAAAATGAAAAACAAGACTTTATCATTCTCAAAATTAGTTGCAAGATATGCATTAGACAATTCACCTTCCTATTTTTTTTTTCTGATGTCTCTTTTGGGAAACCAAAGTCATCATCATCCTTTAGACTTTGAGTACTCCTAGATCTCAACAGGGCACAGGGAAAAGTATCCAGAACTTCTGTCAGGGATTTGGGGTGGGATTATAAAATTAGAGTTGGCCGACATTTCAGAAGTCACATAATCCAACTTCTTTATCATTAAAAAAATGAGAGAGATGAGGCACAGAAAAAGAGAGGTTAAATGGGTTGCTAGAGATCATACAGGTAATAAAGAGTAAAGGTTGAGAATTGAGCACTGTTTGACTCCAAAGCTTGTTTTTCTTGTTTTCTGCTGCTCCATTGCAAGAATACCAAAGGAAGGGCAGTGGTAAAGGGTGATAATCAGCAGAATTAGAGATCAGCTACCTTTGAAGCAATGTGGCTTAGGAGGAGAAAAAGGACTGAACTTGGGCTCAAACCTCATCTCACACTTACCAGCTATATAACTTTCTTTCAACAACAAAATGACAATACTTTATATTTATCTTACAACATTGGCATGTTAAGTGCTATATAAATTTTAGCTACTAGAAACCCACAAAAAGATACGTGTTCAAGAAATTTCAAATGTACCATAACTCCTTACATAATTATATATTTAAAATTAAATTCTGAGGAATTCCAAACACAGGGTCAGGTATGTGGAAGTGTCCTGTTAAACTGCAATGCCCTATAAGCCTATCTTTCTATATAACTGCACACGCTCAACCAATCTCAGACTTGAGAATAAATCTGTTTCTTTTTTCCTGTGAAGGAACTCTCCTTAAGAGTCACCATACTGGAGTGACCTGAATCTGATTTAAAGTCCTGGTATTTCTAATATTTTATCCAATGACAAAAAGTACTGTTTACACAGTGGATTGCAACCAGACTGGCAATAAACACAATAAGTAATCCTAAGAGTTGGCCCTAAGGGAGCACATTAAGATTTGCAAAAAGCTTTACAAATAGATTACTTTATCCTCAGATACCCCTGGGACAAAGATGCTATCATCATCCCTATTTTACAGAAGAAAACTGAGGGAGATAGAGGTTCAGTGACATGCTTAGGGTGACACAGACTTGACTCCAGGTCTAGTCTCTATCCAGTGAGGTACTTAGTTGCCACTACTTAATAGTAAATACACTAGAGAAATCTCCAACCTTTTCAGAAATGCTTGACTTGATAACTGTCAGTAGTCTATAGATATATGTGGGTTCAAAGGCAGCTCCAGGGCGGATATCCCTCACTATCTTGTCACCAAGAGCTACAAGAGAAATAAAACACAAGATTATAAAAATTAAAGCATATTCAGAAATAGAAGAAACTAGTTATTTATACCAAAAGATAGTAGGTGTGGCTACTTCTAAACCAGGCATATATCAAGCAATTGTTAGTTGCTGACAGGAGGACATGCCAATTTAGTCTTATTCAGTATCTCAATTATTCATTTTGTATAGTCGAAAGAGCATCATTGAATTAAACAACTTACCTTGTTTGGCTTTTGGCGGTATTGGCATATTAGTGAACTCATTCATTAGTCGAACACTAGAAGTAAAATAAAAAGGATATGAAAAATGCAATGGAAATTTTTGTCACAGAATATCACACTGAATGACAGATACAATTACACATAATATTCTTTAAAATACCAAAATCAAGAGAAACTTCAATTACTAAGTCTTCAGAACCCATCTTCTTTATGGCTGTTTTTGAATGTTATTTTTTTCCATAATGGTTTTAAATACCTAATCTCTGGCCAAAATAGCCAGAATTAATCCAAAAGATAATAATACTCAAAATGCTCATTTTCAGAAATCATATAATCCTGTTAGCATATTTAGTTTCTTAGTATAAAAATCAAGCCACAACAATAAACATTGCTAGCAACTCTACTTACAAACTGTCTATCATGGGTGTTGATGTGCATGGTCGCTGCACTTTGGAATACAATGGAATGAACTTCATTAGATGATACATTGGGGGGCAAGCAACCAATGCTTGCAGAGTCTAGATAAGAACATTAAGGAGGGATAAAGGAAATGCAAGAAATGATATTTCCTTAAGACAAATCAAATACACAGTCACTTAAAACTTCAGTAAAACAAGAAAATCATAATGATTTAGTTTTTGGATACACATAAGAATTAACCAATCCTTTCCCTTTCTCATTCAAGTCAATGCAGGAATTTATTATGACATGTGTATGAAAAATGTTTTTAAATCAAAAAAAAAATTTAATTCCATTTCAATATGGTAAACCTAAACTGACCATATATGGCTGGAGAACAGTAAAACAAACTCTGAGCTGTTTCCAAGTGGAAGGAACTTCAAAATTTTGGTCCAACCCTTCACTCTTGGTTTATTATCATTTGCAAGCTAAAGGAAATCAAATTATATTGAAATAGTTAATAAAATATTTTTAAAATAATAATTTTTATCATAGACCTCAAGTTACAAGCTCCTGGATTAAATTGAATAGTAACATGACTTTAAAGAAAAGTAAGTAAACTTTGGGAAAGGATACAGCATTGATGTAGCACCAGTTTCCTTTATTGATCAGCCCCCGGGGTTGCAAAGATACTGGTTTATGTATTAGCGTTACATTTTCTAGTAATTCTGAAAATTTAAAGATAACACACATTTAATAAATGAAGACAAGTGCCACGTAAGTCAATTATTTCCATTTTCCAAAGTCCTATCTTTAATAAATGCATACATGAAAAGGAAAACATTAGTTAAGTTGCAATTATTTTTCCCAATAAAATTTTAAAATAACAATTATTTTAGTAGAAACAAAACTGGAGATAAAAGCAGAATGAGATTACCTGTCTTTATACTCTTTGTAACTTTATCCCAAAATAATTCAATTTTATTTTCATAAAGAAAGGCATCCTTTTTTTTCATATTTAGTTACTGTCCATATCAGTGGTGTCAAACTCAAACACAAAGAGGGATATAAGGATCCCCCTATGGACTGTATAAGTACTCTGAAAACCAAATATTAATGCCATCTATATTCTACTATATTTCTACTTATTTTATTATCTGCATCCCAATTATATTTTAAAGTAATTTCAATCCCACCTCAGACTTCATGTTTGACACCTCTGGTCTCTATCACAGTAAAATGCATCAAGAATTCAGATGTTCAAAGAGCAAGTATCAAAACTGCTAAAAACAGGCAAAAAAAAAATTGTCAAGATCTCATTTCCCCTCAAAACTCCAGGATCACAGGACGTTAAGCTATTAGAGACCTTAAAGGTCTTCTAGTACAACTCCCTAAAAAAAACTGAAGCCCACAAAGGTTAAAACTATTTGCCCAAGGTCACACAGATGGCCATTATTCAAACCAAAGTTAGGACTCCAATATCAATGCTATTTCCATTAAACCATGCTTCCTCTCTAATTTAAAAATGATTTTTGAAAAAGTCTAAATAGAAACATTTCTGACAACCATAAACAGGAAAATTATAGAATTAAAGATCAACATTTTTTCTAGGGACAAATCACTTGTATAAGGCAGCAATTTAGAACTCATTTCCATCATACAAAATTTGGGGTCCAAAGTCTTTACTATTTATGACAGTAATATTTCCTCATTCCTCCATTCAGAATGCATAGAATGACTAACCTCTACCATACAGATGTTGGGAACAATGCCTGCTCTTGTTATATAAAAAGTTAAAATTTATTGGTTCCTCCTTCACAGTCTCTACAACCTAATAATGGGGTGGGTAGAGTAGTGATGTTCTGAATTTGAACTCAGAATATAAATATTAAGAACTATAAGTTACTTTGAAATGCAGAGAAACAAAAATAAAAGTTTTTCCTTAAGCAATTCCCTTGAAAGTTGTTCCTTTTTTAAAGCAGGAAATATGAATTCCCACCTACCCTCAGATTAACTATAAATAAATATACAAATTTAAATTTTCAGTTACATTAGATTTTAGAAATTCCATTAGTAATAAAATGCTTTATAATTTTACAAAAAAATCCACATCTATTTTATCACTTAGTTCCCAATGTTATAAATAAAGTAGGCATAGCAAATATTAACATCCTTGGGAAGCTGACTTGCTCTAAATGGCAGCTAAAAAGTGGAAAAATTTGTTAATTTGGTAAGACATGTGTTTAGGTTTTCTGACTCCAAACTAATAACCTTTCCAGCATACCATATTTAATATGTGAGCTCTCAAACAATGCTAGGAACTATCAAGGATTGCTTATAGGTTTTCCTCTGACTCCTATTAACCTAAGTAATAATACCACACAGGACAGGGTGCAGGATATGGAATAGAGGAGTAGGTGATAAATTTGTGACAGCAGCCATTTCTACTTGGGAACTTGTGGGGTCAGTTCTATTGTACTTCCTGAATGCTCCCACATTCCCTGGAAATTTTCTTTCCTTCTTTAGACTTGGACATCAAGTTGTCTACCTTAGCAAACATAGTGCCAAATTGATTAAGAAGAAATTTGACAGGAATAAATGCAAAGTCTTTCAGTTTGCATAGCTATAAAAACCAACTTTAAAGACAGAAGATAGGGTAGGCATGGTTAGATATTTGGGTGTAAAAGATCTGAAAGTTTTAGTGGTCTGAAATTTTAATAACATAACAGTCTGATATGACAAACAATAAAGCTTATGCAATCCTAGGGTGTATGAAAAGGAGTATAATGTCCAGGAATAGGGACATGATATTTCTTGCTATACTTAGATCTAGGCAGACCTAAACTGTAATATTATGTTCAGTTCTTGATACTACATTTTAGGAAGGACAGTGATAAACTTAGGTGGGGCCTAGGATAGAGAAAACCTTGAAGATAATCCCAAATGAAGATTAGTTTTAGGAATTAGGAATGTTTGGTTTAGTTTATAGAAGAGAAGACTGAAAAGGGATAGGAGAGCTACCTGCAAATAGCTGAAGGGCTATCATTTACAAGACTTGTGCAGACATTTATGTCTGGCCTCACAGGGTGATGATGTTTTGTCCTTCATTCTCAAAGAAGACCATGATATCAGGGAGGTGATGCCATGATAAGCCCATGAATTGGGTTTGAGTAAGGGGATGCTGTGTTAAGTCACTAGTCTCACTTCTCCTCCAGAACCATCTGTATCCATCTGGCTAGATATGAATCAGGACAACTGGAGATGGCTCTAGATGCAAAGCAATCAGGGTCAAGTGACTTCCCCAGGATCACAAAGCTAGTAAGTGGCAAGTGTCTGAGGCCAGAATTGAACTCCCTTCCTCCTGGCTCCAAGGCCAGTGTCTATCTGTTAGAAACAATGGTTAGAAGTTGCAGATAAGGAACAACTTCTAACAATGGGAACTATCAAAAAATGAACAGATGGCCTCAAAAGGCAGTGCTTTCCCTCTCATTTTATAGGTACAAAGACTAGATAACCACTTGTCAAAAAAAAAAAGAGTAAAGAGAATCTTTACATATACTTGTTCAAGTATAGGCTAAACCATATGGCCTTTCAAAGTCCCTTACAACTCTCAGATTCAGTGATGATGATTGCATTCCAGTCTATTCTGTTTTATATTGATGTTAATAATTTTATTTGAGTTACATGATATCTAACAATATTAAAACTGCATTTTGTAATTACAATGAAGGTTTTGTATAACTGCATATGTAGCATAGATTTAACATAACCCTACTCCCATTAGACAGTTCTATGAAGGTGGACAGGCTTTTACTTCTCTATTTCTCAGCATTTAATATAACTCTCAACATAGAAGGCATTTTGTAAACAGATACTGAGTTTATCTGAAACTTTTATAAAATAAATCTGAGTTTTAGAAGCATAGTCAAAATATTCTACTACAATCTAACAATTTGGATGTCCCATTCCCAGAAAAGAGAATTTACCAATGAAATACACTCAAAAAAGGCAACTTCATTATCTACTTTTATCTCTTTAGTCCAACTGCATTCTGAATCTATCTTTGCCCTAGTTCAATTCCATTTAATTCTTAGTGAAGCTATACACTGCTTAGTCTAGATTATATGCTGTATTTGAAAGTAACAAAACTATCTGTTTTTAAATCCTTTTAAATCAAACTTAGACTCTTCTTGGTGCATGTTAATGAAATTTTAATTTTTAAATAAATGGATTATATGGTTATTCTTTTATTGATTTCTTAATAACACAATCTTCCTCAATAGCCAATGCAAATGTTAACTTTTATACTCCCCTTACTTGAGAAAGCTGAGGTCAACTGATACTCTCAACTTCCCTCCTTTCCATAAAACTTCAATAATCATGAAGCAACTCCCCTTTCCAGTTTCAGACCCTCAATGGCCTTGGCTCTACCAATCAAGCCCTTTCTGACATTTCATCAAGTCTAAACCCAACTTTCAAAGAACAGGAAGCACTAAACATTTTTTCCATACATAAATATTTTCTTTACATGCAACTTTTCTATACAAAGTCATATGTTACATTTTCATCACAAGAATAAAATTCTTTAGGTGATGTATGATAAGATAGAAATCTTATCAAGTATATCCTAAATGAGGATAAACAATACCCAGAATTAGTTATTTCAAATAGGATTCTAGTCTCCAGAAATAAAAATTTTAATATACATAAAAGAAAATTCCAAAGGCAAAAACACAATTTCTAGTTAAAAATAAGATTTTTAAAAATTATATGCAGTTCCCTTAGTTCTACATAAAGTATTTAAATGCAATAAAATATCGATCTGGGAGGCACTCTGTTTCAGTTACACTTACTCAGGGGAACAGCAAAATAGAAATTCAATGGTTCTACAACATTAAAATCAAGTCTTTGGCATCCCCTTGTGGTTCCTTTACTAACTGCAAAAACATATCATTTATTTCAAGAAGATGGTGTCAATTTTTAATCTGAGCTAAAAAGATAAAACCATAGATGTAGAAACTAGAAACCCAGAGGTTAAGAGACATATCCAAGGCAACATGGATATTAAGTGACAGAGGAACAATTCAAATCCAAGTAATTGGACTACTCCAAATTCAATCTTCTTTCCAAGACAGATTTTAAGACACTGAGTTAATTTAATTCAGTTATAGAATATGACTAATACAATTCCAAAATTTTTGCATATAGAAGAATCTTCTAAAAGGGAAAATCTGCTTCAGGCAAATATTATATAGATCATGGAAATGAACTTGGAGGTGGAAGATCTACCCTGAAGTCCCAGGTCCAACTAGTACTACCTGTATGACCCTAGGTAGAACAACTGACCTCTCTATGTCTCAATTTCTTAATTTTAAAAATCAGAATAACATTTATGCCATGGAGTTTTTGTGAAGAGTATTTTGTAAAATGCAGAGTCAGACAGATGTGATTATTACTAATATCATTTTTCTAATTTCTTAAATCAGAGGACACAAATAAGGATTATCTATCAATTACTATTTATATAAGGCAGCATGATAGAAAGGAAAGTGCTCTGGCTTTGTAGATTAAGGATCTGAACTGATTTCAAGTTTTGCAAGTTGTGTGACCGTGAGCAAATCATTTCCTCTTGTCAAGTCTCTTGACTCTCAAAATCAGCCAATTTCCCAGGAATGTTGGGATAATTTTGTAAACCTTAGAAGTTAACAGAAAAATAAATTAAAACGTAAAAGATTGTCTCTACTCAACTTTAAAACCCAAATTCAATTTAAAAAGATTCTGTGCCAAGGTGTCTATCACTGTACTATACAACCCTGAAATAAAAAATATATAAAATGGACATACATACCCTCAAAAAGTTTAGAAGTTTTCAACTGACTTCTGATATCTTATTTAGAGCATTTGTTTCTCTACATTTTTATCTCAATATATATTCAAAACATTCAACAGAATGTTTCTACTTCAAATTGAATGAACTTTGAAGATTTTTCTTCTTCAAAGTAAGTAAATAAATAATACTTTTACCTTAAAGGAGGGGCTACTATAAAAGCAAATTTCTTCAAAGGGAATAGAAATAAAGGGTATACAGTTTTCATAGTTTTCATTTATAATGTAATTCAAAACATATAAATGAAAAAAGTTGTACTAATTATGTTGCAAGAGCACAAATAATCCAAAGGTCAGTCCATATGCCTTGCTGGTGACCATAAAATGACAAGGGATATTGAATGAATATGGACAAGAGTTATAAGAGGTAAGGGAATTGTAAGAAGGGGTATTCACAATGATAAAATCATAGTGGATTCATCCAAGTATCAAAGTTCACTTATACCATAATTTTTATTTGGTTCTCATGTTTAACATCCCTGTGGAAAGAAAAGGCAGAACAAATAATATTCCACTTTGGAAAGTTGAGCTTAAAATTTAAAAACAAATAATTTGTTCAATTATGAAAGAAGCCTAGAATAATTCCCTGAACAGTGCTCTTTACATCACTTTCCAAAAGTTTATAGAATAAAATGTTTATGTATCAAGAGGAGAAATATCAACTTTAATTTTAAAAATTAAGCTTTTAATTTCCATAGTCTTCTTATCAATCTACATCATTTCTCTTTCAACAAAAAAACATTTAAGAATAGGCCAAAAATTATTAAACTATTTAATATTTTAAAAGATAAGTCCATTCAGAAACTATTATGGTCTAATTACACTTATGATGCCTATTTATTAAACATCTGCTTGGCAAAATAACTGCAAAGACCACGAAATAAAACTATGGATTAGTATTTTACAGTGTTCATTAACAAATATCTTCTTCCACCTTGTGGTCAAAGAATACTACTGCACAAAAATATTATTCTCACACTATTGTTCAAAATGGTCAATTACTGATTACAGCAAAACTAAGATAAATTCTGCTTAAATTTTGCAGTTATTGCTTACTCTGCTTAAATGATTCTTACTACTCTATTGTATTGAGATTGCCATTCAATGAAAGATACAATGATTCTGAACATGAAGAAGAAAGCAGAATGACAAAGGCTAGGAAAAGTCAGGAGAAAAAAATCAGGCCACAGTAATAATGTGGGAAAAACAGGAGAGCAGGCAGAGAGAATACAGGTTGAGAAATATTGGCATCAGAATCAAAGAGAAAAACAGATAAGAACAGGAGACTTAACAGGGGCAAGAATAGGGCAAAAGAGAATTTAAAAGGGTAAGAACAATTCTATACAACAAATTAAACACCATGTCTAAGACATGGTTCTAGGTGCTAGAAGGAAGTCAGAGAGGGGAGGGTAAGACAAGAAAACATGAGTAACATTGTGATTATGAAAAAGTAAGGAAATAGGGGGAAGAAATTTAAAAAAAACTGTAGGTCAAAAATTAGAAACTTATAAATCTTTAAATCCAAAATGAGCAGCCCTCAAGGATGAATTTCCTTTAACTGTCCCCTGACAAGTGGTTGCTTGGTTAGTATTCTTATTGATGGAGGAAGACTATAGGGAGGATACAATAAACTGTGATATGGCTTACTGTATAACTGTGAGACTTCTGGCATGATGATCTGTTATAGTTCACATTTGTATAGCCCTTGACAGTTTATAAAATGCTTTCTTAACAGCCTTGTGAGGCAGGTAATTCAAGTATTACTGTCCCCATCTGTAAAATGAGGAAATGGTGTCTCAGAGAAAGGAACTGACCTACACAAGGTTAGAGAACTCAAGCACTTTGACATCAAGTCAAGGTTGTTTCAGGCAAGCTCTGATAAGTATTCTTCTTGTTCAAAGAGGATATAATCATTTAAGTCTAAAAAGTAATACATCTTCTTCCCCCGCCCCAAAGTCTGTTCAAATAAGACACCACAAAATAGTAAGTTCTGGGTGAATTACATATTTTGTATATAACTGTCAGTAGCTCACACCCAAATTATTAGGGAAATACATTTGAGGTAACAAAGTATCCCTTCATATGCCCAAGCTAACATATACCTTAAATTATGCCACATGATCCATACCTGACTTTTGACTAATGCAAACAATCAGGAGTTGATTGTATGGATTTTTTACTTTGTTCTATTTGAGAGGTAGCATTCTTCCATTACTACACATTTACAGTATCTTACTGGCAACCTACACTACAGTTTTTATTATCAACAACTCTACATAGAGATATCCCTCATCTATACTTTTTTTGAGTACAATATCACCTAAACTGCAGAGAATTTCAAAATAAGTTATAATTAATAGAATTACTTTAAACTATATAAACGAGGAAACTGAGAACTCTAAAATAATCAGGAATATAAGTGCTGGCTCAAACTATACTCAGTGGATTAAAGAGTTCTCTATGAAATCTGCTGAAGCATAAAAAAATGCAGTCGCTTGATGGCCTATTTTTAATGCACACCATACATAGCTGGTATACATTAGATTTCTATATATCATTCAATTAGTTATAATAAACTCAGTATCACTTCAAGCATTGTACATTTTCTTATACAAACAGTAACATTTTGCTATTATGCATATTTTATGCATCTAAAATTGGCTTCCCCATCAAAATTAGGATTTAAAGGTCATATTACCATTTAAGAATCCATGAAAACTTCAGGTGCAGAACTTTCATTGATTCATAAGACTCATTAAGTGAGACGTAATCGACATTCAGATGTTCTTGACCTGCTTTTCTGTGATCTTCCTAACTTTCCAGAACATGCTCCAAGTCTTTCTTTTCCTCATTAACACCCATTTGGTGGAACACGCTATCTTGGTCACCTGATCTGATGAAGGACAGCAAAGTGACCAACATTTACTACTACCTATTGGCTACAGAAATAGCTTATGTCTTATGAGTGGGAGAGTTGAAATTTAGTTCCTACAGAATAGAGACATACATCATAATTATCTTTTTTGGCAGTATGACAAAAGAACATAGTACGATTTTGCTCATGTCTTGAACTATTCATGACTTCAAATCTCCAAGTGATTTTTCTAAAAACCACTTTAGTATGTAAATCTCCAACATAATATAAACAAATTTTTTCAAGTTGAAGATTTAAAATGAACTTGAACTACTTTACTTAATTTTAAACCAAGATTTTAAATTATTTGTTTACTTTTGAAGTTACACCAATGTGGAACATGCTCTGATAGGCTTTACCAAACTGAGAAAGTTTTGAGTCTGTCCTCAAGGACAAATGTGCGTAGGATATGGCATTTCCAAGTTCTAATAATGCAAATAAAGATAGGGGATCACAAGGTATCATTAAGTGAAAAGGCACTGCTTTATGAATTTATTTCTTTAAGACTTCACTTTCTTACGTGTAGGTGGATAATCTCTAGTCCAAAATAAACTGAATAATCTCTAAAGTTCCTACTAACTATGACAGCATGAGCTGTATTAGGGAATTCTGGTATACAGAGATATATAAGTGAGCTTCAGTTAATAATGTATTATCAGCACCTCACCTCACAATATAAATGACATAAGGAGTAATAAGAACTATATGATCACATATTTCTATATCAAACAAGTAGAATCATTATTTTTTTCTTAAACATCAAAAGGGACCTGAGAAACTATCTAGTTCAACTCAAAAGATTGTAGCCCAGAGGAATACCTTGTCCAGGAATCATGTGGCTAGTTTAAATAAAGGGCAGAGGCAGGGTAGAACCAAACAGCCAGATATTTTTCCTACTAATTTTGTTTTATTTCATTTAAAAATTTACCAAATTATATTTGTGTCCTGTTAGCTGCAAAGTAGACAACAATTCTTTTAAAATAATACTGAGCAAATTTTGTCTAAAGTGAAGAAATATCAATTACAAAAGAATACCTTTAACAAGATTAAGACACTTTATAGAATGGTTCTGGGTGATGTGACCCCACCCACTCCCCACCATCCAAAAGTTTACCTATAAGGTTATAAATAAAACAAACCTTTAAAGAAAAAGCCAATTCTGAAAAACAAACAAAAACATCAAACTGTAACTAGTAAAATATAAAATTTGCTTTACTAAGCAAATTATTCATGATCTATGCTAGTGGAAGAACAGCAATCTAAATAATATGCGTATTTTAAATATAGGGTTTACTTGGGATTCAAAATAACTGACTTGGGACAAGTCTAAATAGAACCCTGGGGTTCAACTGCTTCCTATTCCCTGCTAAAAAAGTACAACAGATTGCCCTCTGAAGCTCTTAAGTTCTCTCCTCTTCCCCAATTCTCTTCTTACTTGCTCATACCTTCCCTAGACTATAGGAGAAAACTTGGTGTGTGGTATCTAAAAACTTTTAGTAAGCTGCTTTAATGCAAACTGAATAAAGGAAATTACAGTAAATAGACATAACTTGGTAGTGTTAAAGAAGGACTTGGGAAGAATGAATGATACCAACAAAAAGATGGAAGCAATACCTGGCAAGAAAACAATTATCAAGAGTTGACTGTGGTTGGTTTGGGGATACTTTGCATGGTTCCTATATAACTTTCTATTTTACCTCTATTGCTTTTAAATTAAGACTAATGTCAGAAAAGTGCTTGCTAAACAGCAGGAGGAGGAGGAGGAATCACTTCGGCATAATAATGGAGTGTGAAAAATCTACAAAAAGGATAGCCCACTTTAAACTAAATATATAGAACAAAACCCCATAAAATTATAGTACATATGGTATATCCATCTTAATAATTTAATACAATCCAAACCTCATTACAACAGTCCAACAAACTTTCTATGTAACTAGAATTCAACATTTTATTTTAAATAAGTAGACCTAAAGATCTTACAGATTTTTGCTGTTATGACTTTTATCGTAAAAAACTTAAAATACTCTTCATTGTGAAAATTAAACTGAATTATTTAAATTACAAAAAGGGGGAAATTTAATCATTTTATAAATAACAAATCTTTGTTTAATCAATTAATATAACTGATTAAATAAGATGGCAAATGATAATATCAATTATATATATATATATTAAGTAAATATAAATAAAATAATTTGATGGTTTCATCAATAATATCAATAATTTCATCAATAATTAATGGGAAAATCATAACAGGTTTTAAATTTGGAGAAAATTTTGAAAAATCACTATCAAATCAATGCAAATATTTCTAATAACTG
Organism: Macrotis lagotis; assembly: GCF_037893015.1. Lineage (NCBI taxonomy): Eukaryota > Metazoa > Chordata > Mammalia > Peramelemorphia > Peramelidae > Macrotis > Macrotis lagotis. The sequence continues at coordinate 59,660,787 of NC_133658.1, forward strand.
GCACACAAAGGCAAAACCAGAGAATATATGAGAAAAGGAATTTACTTTAAAAATACACTAAAATTTGTTATCATGTAACTGACAATTTGCATTATTTTGAATGAAGATAAGTAAATTTTTGTAAACTGTTTCCAAGTATTTTTGATACCAGAAAGATCAAATTGTGTGTGTGTGTGTGTGTGTGTGTGTGTGTGTGTGTGTGTGTGTGTGTATGGCTCTTCTCAAGAAGTATGTTGTGTTTTTAGCTCACAAGAGTATTCTACTTTATCATAAAAGTTATTAAGGTTAAAAGTCACTTCCTTTGGCAAAGGAGAGACAGGGGGCAGGTCCAAAGATCTACATGGAGTTTACAGTGTATTTCTTCTTCATGTCAATCTCTTCCTGGACTCATTTTGAAAAAGGAAGCATTATTAGTCTATTAATTATCTGGCAGTATATATTAAATGGAAATCTTAAAATCTCAAGCCAATTTCCCGTTACATGAATCATGCTTCAGGGTTGTCTTCAATTGTTGTTGTATATTCAAACATTAAAAAATTCTAAAATTGACCTAAGCAAAATATGAGAAAAATAAGCCATTAAGAACTGTTAGTGAAGGGGAAGTAACATGCCAAATCCCAAGATTAATTTTATTGGGAATATGTGATTATGTTTTTGACTGAACCAAGTTAAAAACAACCTAGACAGTATGGATCATAGGATTATAATCAGATTTAGAGATAGAAAAAGGCTGAGAAGTCATCTAATCCAATCTTATTCACTTTAGAAATGAGCAAAGTGAGGCAAAGGAAAGGTTAGATAACTAGTCCAGGATCAGAAAGGTGACAGAGCCAGAATTAAAACCCAAATTCCTTTAACTCTGAAGGTCATTTTAAAAATTTAAGACTGAATATATATAGCATTAAAAATTGAATGCTTCCAAATCTAAACATGCAAAACAGAAAAATTATAGTTTATTTCACCTCAAAGGCACCTAATTATGGAAACAATAATTGTAAAAAGTGACAATAATTATTAATTTTTTTAGAAATAAAAAATTAAAATATGACTAGGAATAGGGTTTTACCCCAAGGCCCATAATTCTGTTAGAGGTAAAAAATTCTTACTTTAGCTTCAGAAAACCATCCCTGGCTTTTAAGATTTTTTTAAAGATTTGATTCTAAGAATGTCAATGTACAAACAGTGGGCCCTTCTAAGTTTTACAAGGGCAAAAGGTTCATATATAATGACTGACATTGTGTTAACTTAGAAGTCTAATTCTATTACTGCTTTTACATGAAGAATTTCCTTTTTAACAAAAATACAATATTTAAAAGAATTATCTTTCTTTTTTTTGCATCTGTATGTGCCCTCAAAGAGCATTAAGTTTTAATTTTTTTAAGGTGTTTTTTTTTTTGCAAGGCAAATGGGGTTAAGTGGCTTGCCCAAGGCCACACAGCTAGGTAATTATTGAGTGTCTGAGACCGGATTTGAACCCAGGTAATCCTCTGACTCCAGGGCCAAAGCTTTATCCACTGTACCACCTATCCACCCCAAATTTTAAATTTTTAAAGAAAAAGAAGCCTTGAAAGTGAATTGTGTCATCACTGTGACTATATAAAACCCAAGTTACAATTTTTTTTATATTGGCATTTCTAAAGAAAAAATTACCCCTGGATGAAAATTTTCCCTAGTTTCTCCTATCCAAATGTGACCTGCGATTTTGTTGAAATTCTGAAGAAAATCAATTTAAATTTCTCTTATGTTGGCATTATAAAAGAGGTACTTCTTAAAAGTCAACTATTTACTCCATGAAACTTTCTTACAATTAAAAACAAAACTGGAAATATGCTAATATGATATAGTGCAAATTAGAGAAAGAATATTATATTAAATTATATTAATTCTTGTAACTTAAAGAAACAAGGCTACTTCATTACACCACCATAAAACTGCTAGGCAACAGAAAGGATACTCAATCAAAAACTGGAAAAAGAATTTGTTCTAGTAATAAATGAAACTTTTAAACATTTAACATTGAAGTATAATTATTCCTTTGTGATTAGAAATATATTTCATTAATTTTTATCACATATATAGAAATATTCCATAAATTCCCAGAAAATAGGCAATTTAAAATTGCAATGCTTCAGAATTTCAACAACTTAATTTTGATCCTTCAATTCCAGACTGATCTACAATGTTTCATTTTTATTTATAAAAACTTTATAATGCTTAACCAAAGGTTAATCACAATTGCCCATATTTCACTTTCAGTTGTAATCTTTGTTAACTATACCTGCAATCTTTATGGCTACAGGATCCTCTGAAACTGGAACAAGCCCTTCTTTGACTTCAACCTGTTTTTCAGGGACCAGAGCTGTTGTGGCAGGAGGGGAATATTTAGTTTCAACATAAGCCACAGGTGTGGAAGCAGAGGGCTTAGAATTGTGAAAAAGGCTAGCCCAAGATTTAGCAGGCTGATTAACAGAAACTGATCCTGTAACAGGGGCTGTGACTTCAGCAGTAGGTGAAGCATTGTCATGTTTGGCTGGATCTGAGTCAGTGCTTTCCACAGTGTACAATTCTACCCCATTGGCAGCTGGGCCCTCAACAGAGGATTCAAGTGTTTGTCCATTAGCAACTCCAAGATTTTCAGTAGTACCAGTACAAGGCTGTGCAACAGCTGTCCTTAATGGGCTACCCCTGCCAGCCTCCGAAGGGATGCAAGACTGTTCAAAATTAGTAACATGGCATACCTCAGGCTGCCCTGCAGTCCTGACATTGTCTAGTGCTCTAGGAAAAGAATCATCAGGCACAGTGTCACTGATGAAGTCCACAGAATTTTCAGGGCTATTACAAGTCCTTGGTATAGTTGATGGTGGTATATTTCTCATAAATTCTGTTTCCTCTGTGCTTATATTGTTCAGTACTGATGAATTTGCATGACCATTTACAAGGGCTTCTGTAGGAATATGGTCACCGCCATCTTTCAAATAACTGTAGTATCCAGGTGGCCTTTTTTTCTTCTTTTTACGTTCCCTTTGTCCAAGGCCACCAGAAAGGTTATCATTTTCTATATTTTCAGCTTCAGCATTAGAACCATTATCCAAAGCAAGCATAGGGCTTGTGAACTGGCAGTCGATGGAGTTGTAGTTGGTTTCATTGGGTATGTCATCAAGGTTCTTTTTGGAAGTTGTGCAACCAAGAATAAATTCTGGAGCCTGAGGATTCAGTGTGCTTGAAATACTGTAGTCAGTGTTATTCAGTAAAGATTCATCTTGTTCAATAACTTCAGTAACACCAAACTCAATTCGCTGATACTCTTCCCCTGTTTAAGAGAAAAGATAATAACAACTCTAGTTCAGTTCTATCTTTAAAGAAAAAAATCAAAACTAGTTATCCTTCATATTAAACTTCTTTCCTATCTTTCTTGGTTTATAGTATGTATGCTCTTCTTCTAATTAATAAAAATCTATGGAATCCATCATTACTGCAAGAAATGAATGTTTCACAAAACTAAACAAAATTAATTCTAAAGTATTATGGGTATCATGAAAAGAAAAATCTTATACTTTTATTCTCAATTATCATACTATCATAAATTTATATTTTCAGAAAATATAAAACAAAATGAATTTCCAGTCAAATTAACCAAATGGCATCCTGCTGGTTCCTTACAACATAAATTCAAATGAATTCACATGTTCACTACACTATTCTATGTAATAGTAAAGTGAATTTGGACAATTTATTTTTTAATTAATCACAGTAAATAACTTAGGAAAATTCAAATCACCAACAATAGAAACAAAACAACTCTCCTAATCATAATCAATACTATTTTCTAAATTGTGCCCCAAAAGTTAATTCAAAATTTTAAGAGACAGCCTAGCATTTATAAAATGATTATTTCACAGGTCCAGAGCAAACCTTTTTAAAAATGAAATCAATTTTAAAAGACAAATTTCTGCTAGAACATAAATTGCATACAGAATTCAAAGACCTAATTTTATCACTAAAATTCATCAATGTGGAACTGACTACTACATAGTATTGAGCAAAATTATTCTAAGAGTACCATTTGAGTCACCCAGTCTTCATGCCATGAGATCATCATCTACATATATCTGTACAATTTAGACATTAAAATTTGTAAGATTTGTTCAGCGAGTCTTTATGCTATAAGACCTTTCTTTCAAAACCTATATCCACTCAGTTCACTAATTGAACAAAAATTTCCTCATTTTTTCTCACCCTGAAATATACTAAATTTAAAAGAATAATTTTTTTATTTTCATTAACTGTCATATTTCAGTAACTGTTTCATAAAATGTCACAGTTGCACGTACAAAAATCAAGCTATTAAAATACTTTAACTTTAAGAACTAGCATAATTAATGATGCAAAGTACCATAATTCAGCTTACACCTACCTAAATGTACTTAACCATGATCATCCTCATCCAGGTAGCATGTAAAAGTCATCTACTTAAGAAATATCAACATTCTATTGCCCTTTCACTAATATAAACATGTATGAGAGATGTTAAGCCATAAATGTAACAATATACTTGATGGATTAATTTGAAATTTTTTTGAGTGCCCAACAAAGGCAAATAAAATATTTATATAAATGCTCATAGCTGATAAAATTCACTGTATTATTTTCTTTATTTTTAATACCTCCATCAAACCCAATACCTTTAAAAATTACACAATCAATTCCCTCCCCTCAACCCAGGTATAATGTGAGTCACTGTCAGGCTCCTTCTAGCCTGTAAGGCAGGAGTTCTTCACCCAGGCTCCATGGCTCTCCAAGGGGTCTATCACTCATCAATTTGGGGATGCAGGTGTCAAAAAATGCATCAGTATAATTGGTCTCCTTTGTAAATCTTATAGTTTACATGGGTTTTTACATGATTCTGAAAAGGGGTCCACAACAAAAGATTAAGGACACCTGCTTTAAAGTGATGTCTACTCCTGCATGGATGTGAAATAAGATGAGGAAAATGGTTGATTTAAGTAGACACTTCCTAAGTCAGGTTCCTTTATTTTAAATACTCTCAATATTGAGGTTATCATATAGATAGTATTCAAATAATACCAAAATACCCTAATCAGTCCTCTTTTCCCATAATGGAAAACTGATAAATGTGTGGTGTCTATACCCATATACAAATATGTATGTGAATAAATACATATAAACATACTTCTAAACACTTCATATAAACATGTAGCTCTCAAATGACTACTAAATGACTTAATTTGTATCAACTTCATGAAAAGACAAGGCTATTTCCTAATGGACTACAGTACTGAAAACAGTATTATGTTTTCTAATTTTTTATTGCTGTTCAATCATTCATTTGTGTCCAACTCTTCATGACCCCATGGACCCCACTCCAGCTCCTATCCTCCATACACTTTAAACAAATCTTTTGTAAACCTACAACAAATTCCTCAAATTTAGCATACATAACAATACTTAAATCTAGAAATTGCATAGGTTTGTCTTCCGTATTTCATTTTTAATATTTAATTATGAAAAAAGAAGTGGATAACTAAATTCTATATTTTTCCTAAGTCTACTTATAAAACTACCATAATGTCAAAGGAAATGTGTCTCAGTATGTACTGAGATGTAATCTGTTTATAACAGAGTAAATGCTAAAACATCCAGCCACTAGTTATTTCTCTCCCTAAAACCCCAAATGTACCAAAATAAATATTCATATCTATACATAAACAGCTCAAATATAAAACAAGTCACTCTGATTTCACTGTCAGTGTTCTTCCCTGATGTATCTAGTTTCTTTTTTAAAATGAATACTAAATGAATGACTATTTCAATGAAATCAACTTTTCATTATTGTACCTATAAGTTGACAGTCCACTTTGCTTCCACGCATCTTTGTTTCAACCCATTCCGTGATGTTTCGAGGATGCAATGTTGCATGGACTGAAAAGGATGTACCTGAAGGTATGAAGAATACTACACATTGACAAGATACCCCTTTGAATGGTTATAATGTATCCTGTCAATGCGTTATGGTGTATGCTGCGAATGTATATTAAGAATTAGTATGCGCTGTCATGCAGCTTGAGCAGGATTTGTATTATTCATAAAAGGCAGAAACAGTTCCTTAAGCATGTGTATCCTCAATTTTACAAGTGGCTACTGTGGAGTAAATACAGATGTACAATGTAGTCTGACATTAAGGGAACTTTGTGAACATTTCACTATGCTGGCGCATCATTAAATATTGACTAAGCACTAACAGTGTTTAGATTATTAACATTAGAAGGGAACAAGACACACCTGCCCTGCCTAGTTAGCTTGAATTGCTCATCATGTTTCCACCACAATTGACATACTCAGGCAAACTGAAGGGCAGGAAAGTTAAAACAAAGCCCAATTTTTCAATCAAATATAAAGGAAGGGAAGGAAAGATCAAAAAAAATCTTTTTCTAGAAACATTTTGGGTAAAAGTTAAATGAGCAAACAAGATAGTTAGGCAGTCAGTTTTTTAGAAAATAGAAAAAAAGACATCTCCAGCATTGACAAAAACATTTAAGCTTTAGTGAAGTCAATATTAATGGTTTATCTGGTACTAACTCAATATACCAGGTGCCCCCAAAGCCTCAGTACATTTTAAAATTATTAAAGCTTTTTTTAAAAATATATTTAAGCTACTAAAACTTAAAAATATACAGAGCATTTGAGTACTATGTAAATGTACTATTTCCTTGAGTTCATTGACAATTGGCCCATTACTGTGTAGAGTATGTTAAGAGAACAGAAAAGTCAAATAAACCTCATTATAATACTGCAGGCTCTTAAGAAAGGACAAAAAGAGCTGTATAAAAAGGTCAGTATGGTCTTACATATGGTCCTAAAAAGATGAGTTTTAATCTGTGTAAGAAGCAATGTTTTAGAAAGCAACATGTTGAAATGTACAGGCTAGGGCTTCCCCCCCCCCTTCTTCCCTAAAGCTTGAGATCAAACTTTTTAAAGGCCTCAAAGAATTCCATGTAATTGATGTCATTTTAAATAAAGCAACCATTTATATTTATAGTGAGAGTATAAAAGTACTTGAAAACCTATTTAGCCACATACAGCTTCAAAAGGTGGTGATGTCCAAGCAAGTTATTTTTAAAACCTGATAAGTTTGGTTTTTAGTTAAGCTTTCTCCTTTACCATGTTTTTTGACTATACCCCCAAAAGGTAGGGGGATGAGGTAGGAGATTTAAAAACTAAACAATTAGTCAGAAATCATATTTTAGCAATTTAATGTCTTTTTTTTTTAATTAACAATGGTAGAATGTCTCATAGATTTGTCTTCCTAAAAGTCAAGTAAACATTAATAAAATTTGCTTTTCCTTATCCTTTCATCTGATTCTTCCTTCCTATTAAGGTTGAATGACTTTTAAAGATGAAATCATTTTCAAATATCATTTTAGCCAAGAATTTAACCTGACTTTCAAACATCATTATGAGTTGTATAGTATACATTTAAATTCTTTAATTATGAGAATTCCATGAGTGCAATCTCCTTAAATCTTCGAGGAAATTCCTGGTTGAATTTTTTAAGAGGCCAATAGAAAAGTTAAAAGTGATTCAAACTAAAAATTCTGGAGAAATTAGAACTCTCTGCTAGCCTCAAGAAGAAAATCAGGTCTATATCACCTACTTCATACTGTAATAAAATGGTGTACTAATAAAGTCAACAAGGTGTTCCTATCTCAATATACAAGATCTACGAAATTCAGCTCAAGAAACAAAAGACCCACACTCAAGTGACAAGACAGCAACAAACCCGCAGTTCAACAAGGCACCAAATTTCCCAACATGGCAATAACAGGCTCAGAACGACTTTAATCTTTGACAACAGCCAACCCAAGCTACCACTCACCAGCAATATGAACACATACATGCTCCAAGCCCCTGCACCTGGCAACATCACCATCAATGCAAGAAACCCTGTGGCAAACCTTGGAGAAGAGGAAAGGTGCCAATGAAAGATGATACATACCTGTGACACTGAGAACTGTTAAGGGAAAAAGAAAGAATTAACCACTACATGCCTTATTCTAAAGACAAGTTGTTTTTAAAATGGATCAAACAGTAAGACATCAAATTTGTTCAGGTAAACAGCAACAATAGAATATTAATAAACAATGTAAGAAATATTTCTAAAACAACCTGTCAAACAAGAGAATAGAGTATACAAGAGGGAAAAACTTTGAATGAGTTAAAAGATAAAATATGGAATTAACTTACCATCATGTAATTCCTCTGGGGTTTCAGTGTCACATGAAATTGTTTCATTATATGGTGGAAGCTGGAGACATATTTGGAAAAACATTTTAATACAAGAAATTTCAACACTTTATTATTATTATTTTATCACAATTAGAAAAGCTATGTGGCCTCCCATATACTATGTAACTAGTACAACAATTTAAGAAAGTAATTTTATAGAATACATATAGAATTTTATAGAAAATACATATATATGTACATATATATATATATATATATGCACACACCCACACACATGCCATAACCAACCTACTCTCAGCAGGGCATGCCCTCTGATGTCATTTTTCAATTACAAAGTATTATTCTGAAGCTGAGGCAGTCATACTTTCCTGTCCAAACCTACATCCTCATGACCAAGAGTACAAAGTCAAAGAAGAGCTAGTGAGTAAGAACAGCTAAAAGTAAGAAAAGAAATTTAAATGGCAATCTGGAAGAGGCAATGGAGTGGGGGATATAGGGTTTGGAACTGAACCCATGGGGCTGCTACTAATGTTTGGTTGGGGACAAGTCACAGACTTATAAAATGAGGGTGCTGGAGGCAACTAAGCAATGCTAGGCAATCGAGCACTGGTCCTGAAATCAATTAGACTTGAGTTCAAATCAGCTTGATATTTACTAGCTATGTGACCTTGGGCAAGTCACTACCCCATTGCCCCACAAATTTGCCCCCCAAAAAACAAAATAAAATAAGGGTGTTGACCACTTCTAGAGTCACTTCAGTCCCTTCAGAACAACAGTTACATCCTGGTGGCCTTTTAGGTAAGGAGACTAATGGCTAGATGCACAACCATTCTGAAGAACAGAGTTGCAGTGCCCTAGCTCTCCAGTGAATCACTACATGGAATCTAGGAGGGGAAACCAAGACACATGGTACAGTTTCCTCCCTTCTTCTTCTTCCTCACTGATGAACTGTGTCAGATGTTTTTGTGACTGGTATAGAAGTATGAGGAGCTTTATTTAGATGGTTAGTGTCTAAGGTAAAAACTAATGAAGAAAAATCTCCCCACATAGTGCCTGTTACATATCCTTTGAATGTTTTACCCTTCTTTACCTTACCTTTAGAATCCTCCTCTTTCTCTTACAATTTTCTACATGAAGTCTTTCTTGATCCCCCTAATTCCTAGTTTCTTCAAAACTATCTTGTATTTACTTTTATTTATATATGAATGTACATATATTTTTGGTCTTCCAATTTCAAAAAATTTCTGCTCATGGTTATCTTAACTGTGGATGTTAAGTCAATGACAGTATGTTCAGTAAATACAACTATTTCCTGCTGAAATACAGAGCAAATCATTTAATAAATATGTATAAACTTAAATATGTGAGGTAAAATCTTAACCAACCAAAATCTTTGAGAAATTAATGTCCTGTATAATTATAATCAATAGCAAACTGATGATCAATAAATATACGATTATATTTCAAATGTGTAAATCTTTCTGTGTGAAGGTTCATTTATATACACAATTTAAACTTCCTTGACTCAATTTCCTGACATCTCTCTAGGGTATTACCATCATCACCATTTGCAGAAGACTGTAGATTGTGGAAGATGATCATACTTGGGGGGGCTTTACTAAGAACCTGGACTAAATTGAAAGTATACTGATATCCAGATATTCCACCAAATCTTGATATTAGTTTATCTAGGGATTTCTTTGTTACCTCTTAAAATAGAAAAAAAAGAATACTACTGAATATATGTCTATGTCTATCTGTGTAAACAAACAAATGTGAGTACACATACAACACAAACATTCCCACGTCTTGTCCTCTTTTGGTCCCAAACCAGTTCATGTGATTTCTATTCAACAAATGAAATTTCTTTGGGAAAAAGAAGCGCGCGGGGGGGGAACGACACAACACTAATAGGATGCATTGGTCTTCTAAAAGTCAGAAAAAAAAATTATCCATGCTCACTCTGTGACTATACATGTTACACATATAAATTCCATTGATAGAATATACTGAGTATTATGTTCATTATGATTCTGTTCAATTTTCCTTCTTTTAATCCAAATTTCATCCACTTTTATCTTTAGAAAATAAACTACTTGCTCATACGTTTATACAATAAAGTAAAAACTGAAAATGAGCTCATTAAACATGTTTTATATACCAAATAAAGATCTTACCTCAACAGAAGAACGAGGAGTCACAAAAAACTGATTGAACTCATCAGGAGTAAAATCTCCAAAAACATACTGAGGAGGGAAAAAAAACACTGATTACATAAAATGTAAAAGTTAAAATATTAGTAAATTCACTAAATGTTTTTAACAATTCTCAAGAACTGTTACCAAAGTATATATTTTAATTTAATGAATCCATTTCAGCAGACCAAACCATGGAAAGTTCTAAGAACTAGGATTTATTATAGGCACTGAGCAGCTTAATTCTCCCAATCTAAAAACATCAATAGTAATACTAAAAAATTAAATGAGACATTCAAAACTGAAGCCTACTTAAAACAATACTGAAAACATACTAAAACTATACATAAAAAAAATTCACTAAATCTATCTCCAGCTAAAGACTTTTGTAGCCTATCCATTTCTGATTCTCTTCTCTACTTTTCTGGTTCTCCATATTTCCCTTTGTCTCCAATTTTTTTCTACCAGATGACATTTACTTTGTCACTGCATCCTAAGGACCATGGAACTTGTGATTTACAGCTGAAACCTTCCATAAATATTGTCTCTCCAATTACTATGTGAGTTCCCTGAGAACAAGGACTATCTTTTCTATTTGCATCCCCAGCAGTTGCTGTATTGACCAAAAGCACTTATTAGATATTTTATTTATTTGATCGTTCTTAAGGAAGCAATGGAATCTTCCAATAAGACACAAATCTGATGTCTGAAGAGTAGCTTGATATATATATATATATATGTATATATATATATATACATATATATATAATTTTAAAAATAAAAGCATCTATAAATAAAAGTGTGTTTATGTATATTAAAACAGAAGTGTGTAACTTGTTTATCAATGGATGGATGACTGGGGTGTTTCTGTAATTAACATTTCTAGTGTCAGAAAAATCTCAAATTACTGAAAGTTCCAGGCCAGAAGAAACCTATCAATATTTACAGATTTGTATATAAATAAATAAAACCCCAGAAGAAGATTTTGCTTATGTATCAAAAAAAAAAGGTAGTGTGACAGTAGATAAGAGTAATGAAGATTTTATGTTCATATCCTGCCTTAGAAACTTACTATTTCACCAAAGGCAGGTCACTTAACCTTGATAAGCATGTTTAAAGAGTTTCCATAATGATAAAAACCACAGGACTTTAATGAATAAAAACTATAATGAAATGTAACTGACAAAAAGAAAAAAATGTTTTTGAAATAGCTCTAAAAAATATATTTAGTATCAAACACAGACCAAGTGGCCTACCTATCACAGACTATCTCCTAAAGTCAATATAGATCAAGCTGTCTTAATGTTAATGACACTACATGCTTTACTGAAAAAATTAAAATTGAAAGGTTACTCTACCCACATGAAAATAAACAAGTAATTGGTCGTTAATCTCTACTGCCCACAAACTGACCATGACAATTACTGTGATTCAGGTTACAATTTAAGATTCATTTGTTCTTCACTAGATCATTATTCAATATCCCTATGATTTGAGAAAACAAGGTAAAAATTCAAAAGTTTATAAATGGTTCACAACAAATTCAGACAAACAGCAAATGCTTATGTTTTATAACTAGACATACCAAGTTGACCAAGCTGAAGGGAGTTCAAATTTTGTCAGCTTTATCATCAACCAAAAACAAAAACAAAAACACATAATTTGGTGAAGAGTCAGAAAATATATTGTAGAAACTTCAGGAAAGGGCATTTTCTACTAAAATTATTATTAAGTATACTAAAAGAAATAATGATTGCAGATGAAAGTAATTAAAAGTTATTAATACTAATTTACTGACCAAACCAAGTCACAATAATATAGTTAATATAGGATAAAAATGTCCCTTCAATACAAACTAATACTGCATTCTCTCAAAATCATTCTCTTAAACCTTAAGAAAAATACAAGTCATTTAGAAAATCACCTACTTAGAAGAGGAAAAGTTGACTGACTCCCCAACTTTGTACTGACCTGATAGGTGCAGTCAGACACTAGGCCTCTCCAAATGAGAATCTAATTAATTACCTAACACATCTGAACTCAAGACTTCCTGATACTCCAGTTCAACATGCCTCAGGGAATTGATATAAATCATTTGGCAAACCTTAACATGCTACATCAATGCTATTCTTCACAAAGTTTAAAGTAGTGTGACCCTGATCACTGAATGAAATGTAGATGAGGTAGAGAGGTTCAGCAAGATTGGATAAAGATGGGACAGCTATGTGGAGCAGTGGATAGAGCACTGGCCCTGGAGTCAGGAGGACCTGAGTTCAAATCAGACCTCAGACACTTAATAATTACCTAGCTGTGTGGCCTTGGGCAAGCCACTTATAACCCCATTGCCTTGCAAAAATCAAAACAAAACAAAACAAAACAAAAAACCCCTAAGACTGGATAAAGACCACTGTTAGAACTACCAAAAAGGGAGGAGAATGGAATCTGCCATCTCTAAGCCAGGGACCTTGACTCTCCCTTCAGCTAAAACTCCCTATTCCTTCAAAATGTATTGGCTTCCTCTTCTGGACTCACTTCAGATCAATCCTTTCACCTGTTTCTTGGCATTTAAGCTCCCAAGCCCCAACTCCTCTACCAAATGCTGTATCTATGATACCAAAACGAAGGGAATGACCATTTATATAATGATTACTACATGCTAGACAATGTGCTAAGCTCTTTTCAAATATTATCTCCTTTAATTCTGTTAAAAATCCTGCCAATTTAAGTTGAACAAAGTGAAGTAGATAAACTTTAGAGACATGCCCAGGGGCACATAGCTAATCAAGATTTGATGTTAAGGTTTGAAATCAGGATTCCAGGTCCAGTGCTCCACGCACAACACCGGGTGTGTGTGTGTGTGGGGGGGGGGGGGGGGGGGGGGTTTTCTTTACTAGGTAACTTCACTGATTGTGACTATGCTCTCATCCTTAATTCTCCTCTATATCCTCCAAATCATATCTGGTGAAAAAATCCTACTGATTCCCTTTTCATTGATGTCTCTTTTATCCATCTTTTCCTTTCCATTCTCACTATCACCCAAATTCAGGTTCCCCTCTCCAGATATTCCCTCTTCCATTTTTCAATCTGTGTTATCCATGACTTCCAAAAATCTTCTGAAAGTGTTCAGCAAAAGTTATTCCCTTCAAAAATGTTCAATGGATCATCAATGTATATCTAACTCTTAATCTGGTATTCAAGACTATGCACTCTACACTCTCAACCTCCCCTACACAAAGTTATTTAATAATAATGTTTGACAATTTTCAAAGAAGACCATGATAGGAGTTGATGCCATGTCAAGTACAAGTCATGTGCTTGGATATGAGTGGGGAGGGGTTGTGCACAGTCACCAGCCTCACTTTCTCCTCCATAGCCACCTGGATCCAGTGACCAGATATGAATCAGGACAACTGGAGATGACCCTGGATGGAAGGCAGGCAGGGTTAAGTGACTTGACCAAGGTCACACAGCTAGTATGTGTCAGGGGCTGGATTTGAACTCCTGTCCTTCTGATACCAAGGTCAGTGCTCTATCACACTGCATCACCTAGCTGCCCTTACAAAGTTTATACAAAACCTTGGTTCCAGACAAATCTACTCTCTGTACCCTAAGCAGACCTGGGATGGCAACAACTGACTCACATCACTGCTACAACTAAAATTTATTAAACTATACCAGAAGACACTGATGCTATTTCTGACACTTCTCTCTACCTACCATCTTATGCTTAGTAACGTCCCCAACAATTTCACATTTCTATTTCTATTCACTTCACCTCAACACATGCACAGGCCCTTATCACCAGTCACCAGGTCTTCTTACAACAGCTTTTAACTCTCTCATCTCCAACATCGCTACTCAAAAGTTATCAGTTGCTCCTCTTGTCTACAAGGTAGAGGTCACACTTGTCTGGAGCTCCTGCCCAAAGCCACTGCTCCGTGACTAGTGAGAGTTCTCCACTGTTAGATCTCCTCAGATCCAGATCTACCACAATCCTGCTCTTCTTGTGCCATCATCTTTCCAAATGCCTCCAGACCATCCAGAGTAAGTTCTCCATTACTAGGCCATCCAGAACCACCACACTCCTGTTCTCCAGTCATCTTTATCCCAGGCCTCCCACCACTGGACTTTCTACCTGTCTTGGGACCTCTACAAAGTTTCAAGATACAGAGCACTGGTATTACCACAACCCACCCCACCCCTGACCTCTAACTTTGCTAACAGTAATAAAATCAATAGCATCATTTTACAGATGAAGAAACAGGCTGAGATGTTTCCAAGTCACACAGTGAGTTTTTGAAGATAGATTTTTGGCTCCAGGTTTTCTGACTCCACTCCTAGTGCACAGTGCCTAGAATATATAAGCAGTTCCTTGGTGACTTAAACTTCTCCAAACTCTGTGTGGGGTCAACCCCAATAGAATGTAAGCTCCTTGAAGCTAAGTTATATGTTTGCTTTTGTATTAGTACCCCCAGTCCTCACCACAGTGCTAGATATATGAGTAAAGTAAAAGTTTTTAAAGTTAAAAAAAAAAATTCATTAGAGCATTCAAATCTCTTCATAATCCAAGACCAGCTTGTTACTCTACCTTACTGACTAGTGTGGAGGTCTAGTTAAGTGAATTTTCGATGAGCTCATTGCTATCTAGTACAGGAAAAAGAATAAAAGAGATTCCTATTCTAAAGATCCTGAAACAAGGTACTTTATAGACTCTTGCTATTCATTATTATTTAAAACCGCTTAAATGTCTCCAACTTATAAGTCTGAAAAATTTAGACACAATTACCTAAGGTCTCCTAGAAGAAGAACTCAACATCAGGGAGGTGACACCATGATGATATGTACACCTCCATCCATGATGATATGTACACAAAGTGAATGTGTGTGTGCGCGTGTGTGTGTGTGGGGGGGGGGGGTTGATAAGTCTCCAGGTTACCTTTCTCCTCCAGAGCCATCTGGGTTCAGGAGTCAGATATGAATGCGGAACAACTGGATACAGAGGGAGATCATGGCTTTTTAAAGATTAAGGTCTTTCCCAGGTCAACAGTGTGACTGAGGCAAACCCCATTCAGTGATTAAGGTTAGGTAAGAGATAGAAGAGGCCAAGAGGCCAAGAATGGCCACCTTTGCTTAAACTAGAAGGAAAAGACCTTCAGAGCTTCTCAGGATTCAGGCAACTAAGTATGAAAAGGAAGTCTTTTAGCCACTTTTTAAAAAAAAATCAGCTGGGAGGAGTTTCTGGTCAAAAAAACAAAAACAATTGTTATTTCCATTCACTCTGAACCAGTCAAGGCCCAAATAATGAGCAAGTGGATTCAGTCTGGGGTTCTGCCCAGTTCATGAGCTACCAAAGGATGAGGAGATGTGAAGTTTTGTGGAAAGAAGGAATTGGATGGAGCAGGTGACAAGTGATGATGCATTTTTCTTGGGGGGGGGCAGATCATGACTCATACAAGTTCTACCAAATGCAATGAGTCTCAAGCAAATCTGAAGTTGCTAAAACATTTTTTCTCATAAAAATGCAATGAGTATTTGTGCAACCCCTTTTTAATTTAAAGAAATCGAAATTACTCATTTTGCAATTTATAATGTCCTGTTTTTTGCTTGTTCTTAAACCTCCTCTTTCCATAGATTACAGTATTTCTTGTACTCTTAAATAGTCTTTGGCATCACCTTTGATATCTAAATCCTGTACTCATTTCAACCTTATTTTGGCAGAGGGTTTGAGATATGGGCTATACCTAGTTCTTACAATTCTATTTTTTCAGTTTTCTCAGCAGTTTTTGTTGAACAATGAGTTCTTTTCCCAGAAGCCAGTGTCTCTGGGTTAACTAGCATCATTTACATTTACTACTATTTCTTCTGTACCTTATCTATTTCATAGACAAGATCAGATAGCTTTGATAACTACCACTTTATAATAGTTTTAGATCTAGTACAAACACCTTCCTTTGCAGTTTTTTTATTTAATTCTTTGATATTCTTGTCCTTTCATTGCTCCAGATGAATTTTGTTACTTTTTTTTTCTAATTCTGTAAAATCTAGTTTTTGGTAATTTGATTGGTATGGTAGGTACTGAGTAAGTAATTTAATTTGGGTATAACTGTCATTTTTATTATATTAGCCACAACCAACTGATATTTTTCCATTTCCATTTAATACTTCGCAATGGTGTTCATATGGTTTCTGGGTTTGTCTTGGGAGGGATATTTCCAAGTATTTAATGTCATCTACAGTTACATTAAATGGAATTTCTATTTCTTGCTTGAGCTTTATTGGTCATATATAGAAATGCTTATGATTTTTGAGAGTTTATTTTATTTCCTGCTACTTTACTAAAGTTGTCAATTGTTTCAAGTAGTGTTTATTTTCTAAGGTTCTCTAAGTATACCATCATATTATCTGCACAGTGAAAGTTGTTTCCTCACTGTGCGTTCAAATTCCTTCAATTTTTTTTTCTTCTTATTGCTAAAGCTAACATTTCTAATACAATAATGAATAACAGAGAGGATAACAGGCATCCTCATTTTACTCCTGATCTTATACTGGAAATGCTGCTAGTTTATCCCCATGACATATAAGGCTTGCTGATGATTTTAGATAGATAGTGCTTATCAATTTAAAGGAAATCCCATTTGTTCCTTTGCTCTCTAATGACTTTAATAGGACTGGGTGCTGAATTTTATCAAAAGCTTTTTCAGCATCTATTGAAATAATCATATGATTTCTGTTCATTTTATTACTGATATGGTCAGTTACAGTGATTGTTTTCCTAATATTAAACCATCCCTGCCAGCATACCCTATCCAATCATGGTGCATATCCTAGTAAAAAAAAAAACACCAAGATTAAAAGGAATGCAAAAAGCTGGGAAACAACTTCCTAGCTAGAGTGTGTAATGAAGGACTCATTTCTAAAATATATAGAAAATTAAATCAAATTGATAAGTCATTCTCCTATTGATAAACTCTCAAAGGAGATGAACAGGCAGTTTTCAGATAAAAAATTAAAACTATTTAGTCATATAAAATATGCCCTAAATCATTACTAATTAGGGAAATGCAAAATTAAAACAACTCTGAGGCACCACCTCATACCTATCAGATTGGCTAAGATAAGGAAAATGATCAATATAGGAGTGGATGTGGGAAAATTGTGATACTAAGACACTGTTGCTGGAGTTGTGAACTGATCCAATCATTCTGGAGACCAATTTGGAACTATGCTGATCCAAACCACTTCTAAGTCTATATCCCAAAGAGATCATAAAAAAGAGAAAAGACCCATATGAACAAAAATATTTATAGCAGCTCTTTTTGAAGTGCCAAAGAATTGGAAATTGAGGGGATGCCCATCATTTGAAAATGGTTGAACAAGTTATAGTATATGAACGGGATGGAATATTAATATTCTATAAAAAATGAGTTGGCCAGACTTCAAAAAAGTTTAAAAAGTCTGGCATGAACTGATACTGAGTGAAGTAGGCAGAGCCAACTGAACATTGTATACATTAACAACATTGTGAGATAATGAACTAAGATGGGCGCAGCTCCTTTCAGCAGTGCCATTCACATCCAGAGGGGGAAAAACTATAGTCTGAATGCAGAGCAAAACATACTATGTTCATTTTGAAGCTTCATGTTTTTTCTTTCTTTCTCATGGATTTTCCCCCTTAGTTCTAATTCTTCTTTTACAATATGGTTAATAAAAAAAAGACATTAAACACGATTGTACATGTACAGTTTTTACCAGATCATTCATCACCATGGGGAAGGGAAGGAGGGTGGTAGAAAAATTGTGGAACTCATAATCTTGCAAATAAATGAATGTTAAAAACTCCCTTTGCATGTAATTGGAAAAATAAAATAAAGGAAAAAAAGAATTGAGGTAGCACTATATATGGGAATATTTTGGGAACAAAGCAAATTTAGAGTTTGCTTCTTTGCTATTTCTTCCTTGTGAAACAATGAAAACTGCACAATAAGTCACAGTGAACTGCAAGTTCACGGTAAAGTGACATAGTTGAACACAGGTCCGTCGGTCCTGAGAGACAGACCAGTGCTGTCCTGAAGGGAAGGGTAATGTCCTGTCAATTAAAAAAGAGTTTGGTTTCAGATCCCCAAATCTGAACCGGCAAAGACAAGTGTCACCAGGCATCCAGTGTAGGAGCTGCAGGGAAAATTCTATCTTGTTTGTGAAAGGCAGGTTTGCCTTGGAATAGGTTCATTCGAAGAGGGGCCTGCACCTTGGAAAGTGTTGCCATTCTGACTGCACCCAGGAAACTGAAGCTTTAAGAGAGTTTACTAGCAGAGAGAAGCAGCAAAGGCCTTTGAATGGCAAACTGGCTTTGTTGAAAGTTTGTTGCCAATCTTATCATGCTGTTGAGTAGCCTATAAAACCACTACACCGACAATTAGACCATCAAGAAACAGGTTTGGATTATACTGTGTTGTCACCAGGAAATCATATAGTAGCATTTTGCCCTGAATTACCAGAGTGATGTGGAGCCTCACTGACATTCAAAAGGTCAAGGACTTCCACTGCATCCAGACATCCCTAGAAGTCCTACTTCAGATCAATCAGAACATTGGGTGAAATAGCTCATGAGAAGGATGTCTTTGCACAGCACTCCCTTCACTATAATAAACATCAAGTGCAAGTCATGTCATCATGTATATGACAACAAGGTCTTCTTCAAGTAAGGACAATTATTTTTTATTATTATAATAAAAACAAGAAGGACAACTATTATTATTACACTTTAGTCCAGAAAGTCACAGGAATGAAAAGCAAGATCGTGGGGAAGTGGATTTGCAATGTAATGAAGGAAGACAGAAATTGGGTGGGGGGCCTCTATGGGACTGTGTACAAGCCAACTGGCTTGATGTTTAAGTTGAATTTCCCCCTTCCCTTAAAGGGAGATTTTAGAGACCACAGCTTTACTCTCCAATCAGGAGGGAAAAACAAAGGGCAGCAAGGCTGCAAAGATGATGAGGTTTTCCCACGGTGGAGAAGCCAGGGAGGTTATGAAGAAGTTTAGCCAGCTGAAAACTGTGGAGCTATTGGAGCCCGGATCTTCCAATCAGAGGGCTGCAGAGTGATGATGACCTGGAGTATCAAGGCTGATGGCATGTTGCAGGATGATGACGTTTTCCCACTGAGGTTATAAGAAAGTAATGATCTTTTCTCTGGGTGCAAAAAATTCTTACAGTAGAGACAAGTCCATAGAATATAGAGTGCAAGTTGAAGCCTTTCCTGAAAGCTAGATTCAATGATAACCTGATCACCAGCAATTGCTTCAAATAATTCATTATCTCAACCACAGATAAATTTCTTAAAGTAAAGGAGGGGTAGACTAAGCAGGCCCTAACCACAAAACAGGCCTAGTCTCTCTTTTTAAACAGAGAGCTGTACTACAGATAACACAATGATGTCATTGTCGAGGCTATGTGGTGGAACACATAACTTTATATAATCAAAAGAAATAAGAAAGATCTCATTTTCAGGGATCAAGTTAGTAGCCCACAGGTGCTAGTGAAAATTGCTGCAGGGAGGAACTTCCAAGAGGAAAAATGCCACCAGGGAGTATTGGAGGGAATGCACAACATTATTAAGGAACCTCAAAAGAACCTTTCTACAAATCAGTATCAAATAAATAATTAGTATTGTACCAGACACTGTGCTAAGCTAAAACAGAAAATTCAAAGTTGTCACTAAGGCTTTATCTTTCAAAAGAGAAACATAATTGTAGCAGTTTAGACTCACATAAAATCAAGCTTTTTTACACTTCTTAAAGCACTAACACAAAAGTACTGAATTTATTTCATTTGACTTTTCTCCATAAACAAAGATCTTTGATTTGGTATAAAGAACTCCTGGATCAGAAAACTCCATCTTCCCAACAAGAGTGGGTCAGGTCCTCCCCTTCTCTGCAATTTATAATAAATATTAGAAAGTTATGTAAAGCAATGAGAAATGAAAGGCCACATAAGGTAGACTCTTTCCTAGTCTATTCATGAGCTTGTAAAACATAGATTTGATAAAATAAAAATTGCACATTTCCTCCAGAAAAACAAAATCACCACTGACTCACTGGTACCATATTTTTTTTTAAAAAAGCAGAAACTACTATGGAAAGCTTAGTCAAAGTAACTAAAGTCTCTAAGGTAACTTTAGCATAGCAAGAAAAAAGAAGAGTTTATAAAGAAACATCATGTGCTAGTGCTAGTACAGTTAACTGATCTCATCATTCTTCTAAAAGCTTCCACAAGAGAAACTAATCTTCCAGATAGATAAGAGCACAGCTGGAAGCACCTCTTTCCACCTTTAGTGTCCACCAGTCTCCCAACTCTCACTTGTGGCATGTGAAACAGCCACACCCAGACTTGGCAGACTGGCTAAACTGGTTGGAGGGTAACCAGCAGTTCTTTAGCTAGTGAGAGTTAGGTGTCTACCTTAAACATGTGAAAACTTCCCCGGGGGGGAAATGGTAGATGTGAATCATATGCTTCAATGGGACATGAAGGCATCAGAAGCAAGCATAGTGGAGTTCTTAAGAGCTTGGTTAGATATCAAAGTCCCTAGAATGTGATGATTCTGAACATATAGAGAGAGGCTGATAATTGCACAAATCGCCTCACTTAAATCCAATTTGTGCATGAAATCAAAAGACATCACCAGACTATTTTAAACTACCTCAAAGTCCTGTGGCAACAGATAAGTGACAACAGCAGGTACACCAGGAGCTATAGTCATGACCTGCACACAGGTGGCCCAGGCCAAAGGGTTGTTTTCTCACTGGTCTGAAGCAGCTCCTGGGTGCCCAAGTAGCTTTTTTTAAGGACCAGACTGCTCAACCTCTGGTGTAAGGAAGGAATGGGCCAGAAAAGTTGCTCTAAAAACCATCTGCTTCACTCAACCTAACCCTGACCTGTTTTTTCTGAGACAATAAGGTTAAGTAAGTGATTTGCCCAGTGTCTCATGGGTAGTCAACTGTCTGAGGCTACATTTGAACTGACTTCAGGGTTGCTACTCTATCCCCACAATGGCACTGTGAGACTCACATCCAAGGCTAACAAGTCATCCCGATTTGTAATTGGTCACTGGACCCAGATGGTTCTGGAGGAGAAAGTGAGGCTAGTGACTGAGCAAAGAAGCACCCCATCCTACTCATTCAAATCCAATTCCTGTGAATGTCATGGCATCAACTCCCTGATGTCATGGTCTCCTTCTAGAATGAGGGACTTACATCATCATCAACCCTGGACTACTTCCTGTAGCAGGTAGGGATCCTACCCTGTGGTCAAAAGAAAAAAATGTACAAAAACTTTTGTGAAGATGATTGTACTCATCATCAGTACATGGAATGTGTACAAGCTTATAGACCATGAAATCCAGTAGACCTGAAAGATGGAATTAGCTCTTGTTGCTAGAGAACTCAGAAGGAATCACATCCAAATACTAATACTGAGTGAAAAAAAGGCAAGCAACAGAAGGCCAGCTTACTTAAGTCAAAGTTTTTCTAGAGTGACTCCAGCCAGTGATAGGGAAAAACCTCCTGCAGGCATAAGTTTTGAAATGTCCTGAAAGAGGTCAGGCATGTATTTCTGGGTGACTTTAATGTGAGATTGAATACAGATTACCAGACATGACAGGGAGCCCTTAGAAGGAATGGTGTCATAAACATCAACAGTGGCAATGTCACTTTTACAACTAAAGATTTGGCATATCCCATCACCTTCTCATCACCAACATTGTCTTCCACTTACTTAAATTCATGGAAGCATCTTCACAGAAAATATTGGCACTTACGAGACTAAGTCATTTTAAGAAGAGACAAAGAGGACATGAGAGTGGAAGGTGAAAAGCAAAGTGACAGATCAATTATATAACTTTCTTCTCTAAATTAACCTTTCACATTTAACAAAAGTGGTGGCCCCAAGGCAAGATGGCTCCCACAAGACTTAATGTCAACAGGTTAGAGTGCTTTTCCCCAGGTGAACAATAGTTGCTAATCTGGAAGGGAAGATGAGTCAACAGAAGGCTAATAACAATAGAGCAAAAAAGGAGTGAGCAGCTTTCAATGATTTTGTGTACAATACTGCATTTCCTCATCTAGACCAGATCACTTGAAAACATCAAGATTGGTTAGAAGAGAAAGATGGGGAAATTCAGAAGGTGCTAAGTGAAAAACAAGAACTCCACAAGGTTTCATCTATCTCTAAGATGCCATCAAATGTGAAAAGAAAGCAAAGCTTAAGGGGATGCAAGATTCTCTGCTCAAGAAAAAGACAGATGAAATTCAGTTTTACACTGATATTAACAATTCAAAACACTTTCATGATGTCCTGAAGGTTGTTTATGGATAAAAGACCTATGCTGCATTTCAACTACTCAGTGCAGATGGAGCCACACTGATTATAAGGACATGATCCTGGAGAAAGGACTTCAAAGTTGAAGTCACTAATAACACATCTCAAATTTAAGTCAATCCCTCTCTAGTTGGACTTCCAAGTGAAGAAGTTTTGAATGTCATCTGGCTCCTTTCAAGTAGCAAACAGCCTGTATTGATTCTATTCCAATTGAGATTTATAAGGCAGGGGTTGGTTCACTGATCACACAAAACTGACAAACTTTCCAGGATAGATAACAAGAGGAGATTATACCCAGGAGTTCAAGAATGCATTCACTGACCATCTCTCTTAAAGGAAAATGAAATAAGTTGCCCTATGACAATCACAGAGAGGGGATGGAGATTGGGGGTGTCTCTTAAGTCACTGCCAGCAAGATGATCATCTAAAGAGATAGTGTGGCAACAACAGTTGATAGGTTTTTGCTATTGGATTTGGAGTCAGGAAGGCTTGAGGAAAGTCACCTAATCCCATCACCTCACTTTGCAAAACAACTCCCAAAACAAAAGCCAATAGTAAAGAAAATAGGTCTGTATACAATCTTCTTCATCCTTTGACATAGTCAGTCTCAAGGACTTGTGGATGATGAGGGCAAACTTTAGTTCCCTGAAGAAATTCATTAGGTTCTGAGGATAATGGGCAATGCTCTCATGCTTTTCTACTTACCAATTCGGTGAAGCAGGATTGTGGGCTTGCTCCCCGGGTTTCAGCACGATGCCTTCCATGAAGCTGTCAGATGCCTACACATAGCATCAAGGTCAGCTACTGCCCTGACAATCAAATATTTAAACTGAAAAGGCAACAAGCCAAGACTACAGAGGAAAGAGAAAGGATGTGTTGACTCTTTGTTCAAAAAGCCTGAAGCTGAGAAGCTGCTTGTTAATTTTGACCTAACAATCAACATCAAGAAAACAGATTCTCCACAGCCAGTGTCCTACCATCCTTCTGAGGACGCATCCATTACAGTAAACAGCTAAATTGCAAATGCTCTGAATAAGTTCCCTTTCCTTTACTTTCAAGCCTTGTAATTTGGGAGGAGGAGGCTGCCTGCTGCCTAAGAAACTGAAGGTCTACAGAACAGTTGTGCTGACTTTACTGTTGTAAGTCTGTGAAACCTGGACAGTCAACACTTCAATGTGAATTGTTGGCAGGCAACATAATGTACCATATATTGAGTCCCTTTTCAAGATGAAACTGCCAAGCATTCAAATTCTACCTCAGAAAGTACTACTCCAATGGGTAGGTCAGATTGTTCAAATGTATTTTTCCTAAAAGACTATCTAATGGAGAACTTCCAAGTGCTCACATAGTGATACAAGGTCTTAGCTGGGCTTTTGCAGTAGTTTTCTGATTAGTTTCTTTAAAGTCTCTCCCCAAACCCAATCTGTCCTCTATTTGAATTTTCCTAAAACACAAATCACTCCCCTACTCAATACAGATAAATAAACTGAAACACAGATGCTAGTAAGTGGGCCTTCAATAACCTACCTATTAATATCTAAGTCAAAATTTTAACTCAGATCCTTTGAGCACTCTAACCATCACTTCATTTACCTGCCAATAGTGTGACTATCCTGTTAGAATCTGTGTACTTTGAGGAAAGTGTTTTATCCTTTCTTTACATCTCCTACTTTTAGCAAAATGTAACAAATATGTTACTTGTTAATTGAGAATGGAAGATTGGGAGGGGGACAGAGAGACTTCTCCCAAGAATAAGGGTGACTTCTTTCCAGTCCTAAAGCTATGATCCTAAACAAATGACTGTACAAAACATAACCATTCCTACCACCAGGTGTTTGAGACCAAAGATACCCCAATCTTTCAAAAAAGGCAACAAAGGAGACTGCATTCTTCTACAGAAAAACAACCTGAACAGAGATGTTAATAAAAAATACGTGAAGTAAATAAGATAGAATGGAGTTCAATAACTAAATGAGATGATACCTCCTATGTGGAGGAAGTTGAATATGCATTTAGTCTTGGAGGGAACTAAAGAATCAAAGAGGGAAAGAGGGAAAGAATACTACATGATGGTCAGAGAATCAAATAGACTGGAGGCAGGGAAAACTAATTAGGAGGCTATTACTGCATTAATCCCACAGAAGAGAATGAAGGTCTACCTTAAGGTTATGGCCCTAGTTTTATAAAATGGGACAGAAACCAAAGTGATAGATGTAGAGTTAACTAGAAGGAGAGTGGAATACTGATGAGAGAGGGATCCCCTCAAAGGAGGGAACAGCATTATTAAAGACACCTGAGTTGGATAATTCCAAGTATGTAAAGAGATAGGACAACTTTCTTTGGACTAGGTCTAACATGGGGTTCTTAACCTGAAGGCAGGGAACATTTTTTCAAAATATTCTGATAACTCCAATTCAATATTGGTTTTGTTTGTAATCCTATTTCTTTTTATGTATTTAGAAACATTATACTGAGAAGGGATTCAGAGACTTCACAAGATTGCCAAAGGAATCTATAATACAAAAAAGATCAGAAATACCTTGTCTAAGGAAACAGTAGGGGAAATAAACTCAGAAAGGGGATTTGGGACAAAAATCTGGAGAGTCTTGTTTTAAGGCTTTGTAATCTTATGAAGGCTATTACTAAGTCTAGTTAATTCTTTCTGTGAGAAAACAAAGGAAGATCTAATAAAAGATAGGAACTAAATTTCTGATATCTATGGAATGGAAAAGAGATGGATCAAAGAGACAATGAGAGGGTAGAGCTAAGATGGCAGAGAAAAAGCAACTACTTGCTTGAGCTTTCACCAAAACTCTCCAAATACCTTTAAATAATGCCATAAAAATAATTCCTAGTGCAAAACCCCACAAAAAGATGGAGTGAAATAATTTTCTAGATAATTTAGAATGGCACCAGGAAAGGAAAGGTATGTTGCACCTGGGACAGTGGAGCATAGTCCAGCACTAGACAATCCCCAGCAAACTTGGCAGTCAGTGAGCTGGCAGCAGGTGCAACTGCTTCTGGGGCTATCGCTTACAGAGGGAGTTGAAGAAGTTGGTTAGAAGAAAATTACAGGGGTCGCTAGGTGGCATAGTGGATAAAGCACCAGCCCTGGAGTCAGGAGTACCTGGGTCTCAAACACTTAATAATTACCTAGCTGTGTGGCCTTGGGCAAGCCACTTAACCCCATTTGCCTTACAAAAAAAAAAACCTAAAAAAAAAAAGAAGAAAATTACAAGAGTTTCTTTGCTAGCACTAAAGGAAGGACTATGTTGCTTTGTCCACACCCAGATCTGGGTCAAGTCTTGAATGTCAGTCTCAGGGCAAGGAGAAGCTATAGTACAGCAGAGCTTTGAACTGCAATGGATCAGGGACCTTCACCAGAATTTCAGGAAGGGAGGGGGTCAAAGGGACTGCTCTGGTAGCTCAAAGACCAGAGCTTAGGCCAAGAGAGTGGTAAACACACCTCCTTAGATCATCCTACTTTGGAAGAACTGAAAACTTGCAGGTCCCTAGAATTATCACTAAAAACAGCCACATAAAACCCCTAAAGCTTGGAATAGTATGCCCTCTCCCCTGGAAGCAGAATGGAAAAAGATAAAAGTCAAGAAATAGGCTAGAAAAATGAGCAAACAATGGAAAAAAATTTCTGACATAGAAAGTTACTATGGTACAAGGAAAACCAAAACATACATTCAAAAGAAGAATACAAAGTCAAAGTTCCTTTCATTTAAAATGTTCCAAGAAAAATATGAATTGATCTCAAGACATGGAAGTGCTCAAAAAGGATTTTGGAAATCAAGAAAGAGAGGCAAAGGAAAAATTGAGTTAAAGTGATACAAGAAAATTATAAAAAAAAGTCAATATATTAATAAAAGAGACACAAAAACATACCTTGGAAAATAACACCTTAAAAAACAAATTAGAGACTTCCAGCCAAGATGGCAGAGAGAAGACAGGCACTGCATTAAGTGATCCCTGTGTCCCCTCAAAAATAACATGAAAGAAACCTCTTAACATAAACTCAATCAACAAAACCCAGAAAAAAGAAGCTAGGAGAAAAACACCTATCAACAAGGATTGGGAGAGGGCTTCAATCACTCCAGAGAAAGAAACCAGCACCCCCTAGTGGCCAGCCTTGGAATTACTAAGTCAAATGAACAAAGCTTCTATGCTCTTCAAAAGCAAACCTCTGAGAGCCAACCCCTACCCCAACACAAGATCCTAGAATGAAGAAAAACCAGTGAAAAGGGGGACCCATGGAGAAATATTTAGAAGAACCATATTCTAACCCAGAGAGGTCAAGCACTGCTGAGGAGAATATGAATTGGTCACCAGCCCAGAAAGACTTCCTTGAAGAAATCAGGAAGGAGTTTAAAAAATCAATTGGGGGGCAACTAGGTGGCTTAGTGGATAAAGCACCGGCTTTGGAGTCAGGAGTACCTAGGTTCAAATCTGGTCTCAAACACTTAATAATTACCTAGCTGTGTGGCCTTGGGCAAGCCACTTAACCCCATTTGCCTTGCCAAAAAAAAAAACCTAAATAAAAAAATAAAAAAATCAATTGGAAAAGTTGGGAAAAGAAACTCAAGAGAAAATTAATGCATTGCAACAAGAAAACAAAACATTGGAAAATACAATTGGACAAATACAAAAAGAAATCAATTCTCTCAAATCATCAATTGGACAAATGAAAAACTTCAAAAACAGAACTGACCAATTGGAAAAGGAGTTGCAAAATCTATGGAAATTAATGATTTCATGAGACAACAAGATCCTGTTAAACAAAACCAAAAGATCAAAATAAAAATGTAAAATGTAAAATACCTCATCAGCAAAACCACTGACCTCAAGAACTGATTGAGAAGGGACAACCTGAGAATTATAGGACTTCATGAAAACATTGAAGAGAAAAAAAGCCTGGACTTAATATTACAGGATTTAGTGATGGAAAACTGCCCAGATATCATAGAACCAGAGGGCAAAATAGTTATTAACTTACACACATTCAGTTAAGTTACAGAAACTTATCTTACCTTTCAAGTATTAAAAGGGGCAAAGAGGAGGAGGGGATGGAGAGAGGAGAAAATAAGGGAACTAAAAGAAAGAAGGGAAGAAGGAAGGGGAAAAGAGGAAATAAAGGGGAGGAGGGTTGATATCCGAAGGCAAACTGAAGGTGGTGGTATTCAGAAACAAAACACTGGGGAATATGGATAAAGGGAAAACTACAAACAGAGGGAAGATAGCAAGGAGGGCAATAAAGAGTTAGCAATTATAACTCTGAATGTGAATGGGATGAACTCTCCCTTAAGCTAATAGCAGAGTGGATCAAAAACCAGAATCCTACAATATGCTGCTTACAAGAAACTCATTTGAAGCAGAGAGATACATATAGAGTAAAAGTAAAGGGTTGGAGTAAAATATATTTTGCTTCAGCTGAAGTGAAAAAAGCAGGGGTTGCAAAAACTGATAGCCTTAAAAGAGATAAGGAAGGACTCTAGATCATCCTAAAAAATACCATGGACAATAAAGTAATTTCAATACTAAATACACACACACACACACACACACACACACCCAATAGTATAGCAACCAAAATCTTAAAGAAGTTGAAAGAGCTACAGGAAGACACAGACTACAAAACTCTACTAGTGGGGAATGGCTTAACAAACTATATATAGATATATATATATATATATATAGATAGATAGATAGATAGATAGATAGATATAGATATAGATATAGATATACACACACACACATATGTATGTATGTCATGAAACACTATTGTTCTATTACAAACAAGGATAGATGGGAATTTAGGGAAGTCCGGAAGGATTTGCATGATCTGATGCTGAGCAAGATGAGCAGAACCAGAGAAACATTGTACACCCTTAACAGCAACTTGGGGGTGATGATCAAACTTGATGG
Source organism: Macrotis lagotis (assembly GCF_037893015.1). Lineage (NCBI taxonomy): Eukaryota > Metazoa > Chordata > Mammalia > Peramelemorphia > Peramelidae > Macrotis > Macrotis lagotis. The sequence goes on from NC_133658.1 coordinate 59,689,549, forward strand.
ACTTGCTCATTCCAACAGTGCAACAAACAGGAACAATTCTGAGCTGTCTGCAATGGAGAATACCATCTGTATCCAGAGAAAGAATTGTGGAGTTTAAACAAAGGCTAAAGATTATTACCTTTAATTTAGAAAAAAAAATTATCTTATTATGTAATTTTGCTATGTCTTATATTTTATTTTTCTTCCTTAAGGATATGATTTCTCTCTCTTCACATTCAACTTGGATCAATGAATACCATGGAAACAATGTAAAGACTAACAGAATACCTTGCGGGGTGGGGGAGGGTGGGGGGAGGGAAGCAAGATTAGGGAGAAAATTGTAAACCTCAAAGTAAATAAAATCTTTAAAAAAAAAATACAAATTAGGCCAAGTGGTAAGAAGTCCAAAAAGTCAATGAGGGAATAGCATAAAAAGCAGAATTGGCCTAATGGGAGAGGAGCAAAATTTACTGAAGAAAAAAAATTTTCAAAAGTAGACTGAGTCAAAAGGAAAAGAAAGTACAAAAGTTCACTAAAGAAAATATTCTTTAAAAAATAGAATTGAGCAAATAGAAGCTAATTATGATTTAGTGAAAAATCAAGAAACAAACAATATCAAAAAAATGAAAAATAGAAGACAATGTAAAAAAAAAATCTTACTGGAAAATAGATCCAGAAGAGCTCATTGTAAATTATTGAACTACCTGAAAGTCATGATCAAAAAAAGAGCCTAGTCATCATATTTCAAGAAACTATCCAGAAAAACTTCTCTGATAGTCAAGAATCAGAAGATAAAATAAGAATTGAAAGAATTCACTGCAATATTTCTGGGGGGTGATCAGTGAATACTCCCAAGTCAAGGAGAAAATATCACAAGCAGCCAGAAAGAAACAATTCAAATATCAAGGAACTACAGTCAGTATAACACAATATTTAGCAGCTTCTACATTAAATCACAGGACTTAGAATATGATATTCTAGGGGGCAAAGGAGCTAGAATTATAACCAAGAATCACCTACTATAAAACTGAGTATAATCCTTTAGAGGTAAAAATTTACATTCAATGAAATAGAAGACTTTCAAGTATACTTGATGAAAAGACTAGAGATGAATAAAAACTTGACTTTCAAATACAAGACTCAAGAGAAGCATAATAAGGTAAACAGGAAAAGTAAATCATAAGGGAATTAATAAGGTTAATCTCTTTATATTCCTACATGGGAAGTTGATACTTGTAGCTCAGATGAACTTTCTCATTAAGACAGTTAAAGGGAGGGAGGGAGAGGGAGAGAGTGTGTGTGTGTGTATATGTATATATATACATATTATAGATAATTATATATATATATATATATATATATATATGACGGCACAAATGTGAGTTGAATATGAAGGGACGATATCTAAAAAAATAACATTAAGGGGTAAGAGAGGAAAGCACTGGAAGAAAGGGAGAAGTAGAATGGGGTAAATCATCAGACATAAAAGCAGCAAAAAAAAAAACAACCCAGAAATATGGGGAAAGTAGGGGGAAGTAAATGAACTTTACTCTTATCAGAACTGACTCAAAGAGAATAAAATACTACTCAACTGAATACTCAAAGGGATAAGAGAAGGGTGTGGAGTGGTAAAAGGAGGGTAGACTGGGGAAGGCAGTAATTAGAAGCAAAATACTGGAGACAAAGGAGAAAGAAAATAGAATACATGAGGATAGACAGAACAGTGGGAAATACATTAACAACAGTAACTGAAACCCAAAAAAAGAAAAAAGTAACTGAAAAAAATTTGAAGCAAGTTTCTCTGATAAAGAGCTCATTTCTCAAATATAGAGAACTAAATTACATTTATTAAAAAATCATTCCCCAACTGATAAATGATCAAAGGATATGATCAGTTTTTAGATGAAGTAATCAAAGTTATCTCTAGTCAAATGAAAAATTATAATGATTGGAGAAATGAAAATTAAACAATTCTAAGGTACTATGTCATACTTATTAGGTTGGCTAATAGGACAGAAAAGGAAACTGACAAATGTTGCAGGGGATGTGAAAAATGAGACTTTAAATGCACTATTGGTGGAATTGTGAACTGATTCGACCATTTTACAATGCAATTTTGAACTGTGCCCAAAGGACTATTAAACATGAATAGCAATACCATTATTAGGTATATATTCAAAAAGAGATTAAAACCAAAAAGAACCTATATTTTCTTTTTTTGTTTTGTTTTTTTTGCAAGGCAATAGGGTTAAGTGGCTTGCCCAAGGCCACACAGCTAAGTAATTATTAAGTATCTAAGGTTGAATTTGAACTAAGGTACTCCTGACTCCAGGGCCAGTGCTTTATCCACTGTGACATCTAGCTGCCCCAAGGACCTATACTTCCAAAAATATTTATAGTAGCTGTTTTCTGGTGGCAAAGAATTGGAAATTGAGGGAATTCCCATCAACTGATGACTAAACAATTTGTAGTATGCAATTGCAATGGAATACTATAGTGCTTTAAGAAATGATAACAAGAATGCTCTGAGAAAAACCTTGAAAGATTTCCATTAGCTATTGCAAAAGTGAAATGTTCTGTGAACAAAGTAAAGCAACATTGGAAGAGAATAAGCTGTGAATGGCTTAGTAATTCTTAGCAATAAAATGACCCAAGACAACTCTGAAGGAGCTATCTATCCCCAGATAAAGAATTGATGGTGTCAATACAGACTTAAGTATACATTTTTATTTTATTTTTCTTGGGTTTTTTTGGGGGGTGGGGAGTAAAATCTATGTTTTCTTTTCTTTCACAATGTGAATAAAATGGAGATGTGTTTTACATGACTATACATGTATAACCTTAAGGGGTGGGAAAGGAGAAAAGGAAAGAATTTGGAGCTCAAAGTTTTAAAAACAAATGTTAAAAATTGTTTTTACATGTAACTAGGAAAAAATAAAATATTAAATTTAAAAAAAAGAAAAACAATGAAAAATCAACAAAGCAGTTTCTGACTGGACACTGGGGTGAGAGAAGGAAAAATCCAATCTAATAAAAACTGACATGTCTCTCTAAAGAACTAAGATTCTTTCCATCACAGCTACACAAGTCAACCTTTATTTCCAATATTTCTAAACTCTCTGTTCCAGTCAAGCTACTATCTTTAGTTTTAATCATACTTAAAAACATATAAACATTTCATTTTAATTTTCAAATCCATGGCTCATTCATATTCTTCACTCACCAGTTAATATCTTTCCTTCTCTTTCCCATATATCCAAATCCTATCCCTTCTTTAATATTAGCTCTAGTCCTCTATCTTCCATACTCCCTCAAACAGTTCAGACTACATATGTCTCACTTCACAATTCAGCAATTATATACCATCTTGTACTGATCTCTAATTGTTCTGTGATTCAGTCCTATCTCTAATTATTTTCTCACAAATATCTTCCAAACCTATCAATGTCTCTTGTATAATATAAATTCAATAATTTATTAGAAACTAAAACCACAAAGATTAAACACATTCTCTCTACCCCTAAAGAGCTTCAAAAAGGAGATACAAGGCATACACCATTAAGTAATTTAAGGTTAAGGACTGTGGATATGAGTAAAGTGGCTGCAGAGGCTTGGAGGAAGTTAGAGATTCCTAGAGGCAGAGATGAGAAGAGGAAACAATTCATGCATGGGAGAAAATGATACAAAAGCAAAGATGAAGGAGATGGAATATTGAATTAGTATGCTAGTCGGGATGGAACAAAGTGTGGGAAAGGAAAAATATTAAAATGTGTCTGGAAAAGCAGGAGGAGTCATATTTGCAAGGTCTTAAAGACCAGGTTGAGGAGGTTAAAATAGGAAGTCATTTAAGTTCTCTGACCAGATGAATACAACAGTAAGACTGTGTATTAGGAATATTCATGACAGAGAAACTAGTAATAGTGAAATCAATGAGGCTGTTATAATAGGCTAAAAAAGAGAGGATGAGGGCTTGAAGTAGAGGTAATTTATTATAGTTATTTGCACAGAGTTCACAACTGAACTGAGCTGACAAGAGAACTAAGAGAAAAAATATAGAAAAATAGAATAGGGTTCTAGGAGAACATTGCAGCAACATACATTTAGCAGGCAGGAGATGAATGGTCTACAAAGATTTCAGAAAAATGAAAGAGTGCAGTGCAATGGAAAGGGACGGAAACAATGAAGATTTGCTCAACTGTGTGAAAAACATCACAGAAAGGTCAAGAATAAAAATGACCAAGACAAAGTCACAGGATTTACTACCTAACAGATTAATTAGTAACCTTAAGAACAACTCCAGTAGGGTGGTGTTATCAGATGTAAAGAATCTCAAGAAAAAGTGGAAGATAAGCAAATGAATAAGACTGTCAATTTAAATACATCTAGAAGGGTTCTTAAGAGATCAAGTCCAATTGCCACATTTTATACACAAAGAGGATGATTAAATCATTAGCTAGGACCAGACATGGCAGGGCAGTATAGGACAGCAGAACAGGACAGTAAAGAAATGGAAAAGAAAGGAACTTATTAAGCAAATACTATGTGCAAAGCATTGTGTTAAGTCATGTGGATAAAAATAGAAAAGGCAGTTCCTACTATCAAGGAGTCCATGTTCTTTTCTAATAGGGCCAAAATAATAAATAAGAGATCCCAACTGCAAGTCAGAATGGTTCTAAGGTCCTTGAAGTACAGTGGCAAAGCAGATGGTAATGCAATCACCTTTAATATAATCTCCTGATAAAAATCTTTATTAGTTTCTGGTGTAAAAACCTTTGTCAGCATTATTAAGTTTGGTGGGAAAAAACAATTTTTGGTATCTTCAGTAACTATTAGCACCTGCAGAAGCAGTTGCCAGTCCACATCTTCACTAGGGTTGCTTCCCAGGATGACACCTTTAAAGGCCAGTTTAGGAGGATAGAGAAGTGTGGGATGAGTCTTACCTGCCAGTTGCAAGGCAATTAATTAACAGTTGGTGGTTTTAAGAGTTTCCTCTTTATAGCAATTTCTACTCTAGATAATGGCAGGGGTGGAGGAACTAATCAGTGGGCTGCTTCAAGACCTTTGAAATCATTTGGTCTGGTGCTACCAAGGCCAACTGCAGACAGGACTCAAAATTCACTAAATCTAGGTTTGTAGGGATGAAATAATTGTTTGGCCAAATATAGCAAGCTAATTTTTAAGTTGATAATTTTGTGTGGCAGGTCCTAGAATGATGTTATAAATATCCAAATAGCCCTTAGCAGAAAAAAGATTCCCCACCACTGTTACAGAGCCAGGGGAAAGCTGGACTGATGGTCTGGAGGGCATTGATATTTTCAATGTTCAGGAACCTTGGCTTTCTCCACACAGGGTCTAAAGAAATGATGTCAAATTCAAATAGAAAAGATGGGAAAAGAGGGATATAATAACTCAGAAAACCACTAATTAACATTATAAGTTACACTATAGTTTTATCTATTTAGTTAAATATTTTCCAATTACATCTTAATCTAATTCGAGTTGTACCCAAGCCCCAAGTTTAACACCTCTGGTCTAGAATGATGGTTGCAGCCTGGCCTGTCTGGCACAAAGCTAATGTGAATTTGAGGGAATGAGTGGGACAGAAGGACAGAGACTCCAGATGTAGTCAGTAAGGCTGAACAGTTAGAAGAAACTGATAATATTCCAAATAAAAATAGACTCTAAAGGTAAAAAATCAAATTTAACTAATAATTGAGTATTGCTGTTTAATAAATTCATCAACAAAAGCGGTCAAATTATAGAATGGATTAGAAAACAAAACATCACTGTGTAGAATATGGCTAGGAAAGTGGGAAAATCTTGAGGAAAGAAAAATCAGTTACAAAGTCACTGCAATAAGTACACCTGAGGGCTGATTAGGGTCAAAGTTAAATAATAGAGAAGAGGTCAGATGTGAGAAATGTTGCAAAGAAAAAACAAGACTGGGCAACTGACTAGATTGCAGTGAAGGTTAAGGAGAAGATGTGAACCTAGGTGATTGGTGTCCCTGATAGCAATGATGAAAGTAGGAAGGGTGGGTGTGAAGATAAGGATAGTATAATAATATCTGTGACAAAGATCACAATACATTCATGTTTGCCAACCTATAGTAGTCACAGAAATGAAAAGTAAGGAAGCTGAGCTCCTACTCACTGGTCATTGTTTAGGACTCAGTCAATAAGCAGTTCGCCAAAAGGGAAAAAAAAATAATCGCTATTAACTTAAAAAAAAACTAGCAAAGGTGGCAGTTACTAAAGGTGGAGAAGATTTGCAGGCACTTTAACATGAGATTTCGTTAAAAGAGACATCTCACTTGAGAGGGAATAACCCATAAATGTAATGTAGAAGATACATTTCTCAAATTTCTCTGGAACTTTTGCAAAAACTAATCATGTTCCAAGGAAAGGAACCTCAACAGCAGAACTAAGTAAGCCATAAATGAATGAACTATCATGGTGGCAAAAAAAAAATCTTTTCTTATGGATATTTAATTGTATGTGTACACATAATATACAAACATATGTATGAGTTACTCATTTTATCAAAAATTCAATGAATGAGTAATCCTAAAAGGCAACATGGCACAGTAGGAAAAAAAATGAGCTGACTTTGGATACATATTTCAACTGTTATTAATCTCTGTGAGATCTTAGACAAGACATTGCCCTCTCAAGAGTTAAGGTTCAGGGAGCAGCTAGGTGGTGGCTAGGTGGCATAGTGGATAAAGGACCGGCCCTGGAGTACATGGGTTCAAATCCAGTCTCAGACACTTAATAATTACCTAGCTGTGTGGCCTTGGGCAAGCCACTTAACCCCATTTGCCTTGCAAAAAAAAAAAAAAACAAACCCTAAAATAAAAAAAAAAGAGTTAAGGTTCTACCATCAATAAAAATGAGGCAACTGGTATAAATGACCTATGAGATTCCTGTCATCACTAAATAAACACCATATATATAAATATAAATATATGATAAAATTCTTTCTGATACCTAAGTCAAAAAAGAATGAAGCAGATAAAGAAAATTATCAAGGGAAATTACTAAAAAATACTGATGCACAGTTATTGAAGAAAATGGTAAAATAACATGCAAAAAATTATTCATCAAAACAAAGTTGTGGCCAAGATGGCAACAAGAGAGGATTATCTCTTAGGCAATCTCTCATAAAACTTATAAATTAACAACTCTAAGTAAATTTTCAAGACAGAACCCACAGAAGGACCCAGTGAGGCAGTTCTCCTATTCAAGGTAACCTGGAAAAGAGCAAAAAAGCTCCGCTCCCCGGGGTTGAAGGGGTGGCCCCCAAAGGGGTGGCCCACCAGAGTGAAAGAACTTCAGCCTCACAGCAGTGGGGGAGTTTCCTGACCTTCACCCTGGGGAGCAATGGACACAACTTGGGGGAACGGGGGGAACCAGACCTCTGCCAGAGCGAGCACGTGAAGTCCATCCCTCAGGGCACACACCCAGCAGCCTAGGCAAGGCAGTCCAGATCCAGGAAACAAAAGCAGGTAGAGCTGGTAAGCAGGAGCCCCCAGGGGAGTGAAGAGAAACTGCCTAGCTCAGTCCCTAGAACAGGACTCTGGGGTTCTGACCACATTCAGATCCTGATTGCAGTCTAGCCCCACCCCACCTCAGCCCCATGGCAAAGGGGGGGCGCATATGGTCATCCACAGACCAGGAGAGAGGACAGAGCCTCACTCACTGAGACCCTTGTGGGAGTGTCCCAAAAGCTCAGGAAGCACCCCCAAAAAACAGGCTTAGGCTGGGAAAATGAACAAAGAAACAAGAGGAAGACCATTGAGAAATATTTTGCAAATGAGCCCAAGAAGGATCAAAATACTCAGTCTGAAGATGAGGAAGCACAAGCTCCTGCATCTAAAGACTCCAAGAAAAACACAAATTGGGCTCAGGCTATGATAGAGCTCAAAAAAGACTTTGAAAATCAAATGAGGGAGTTAGAAGAAAAACTGGGAAAAGAAAGGAGAGAGATGCAGGAAAAACATGAAAATGAAGTCAGCAGCTTAGTCAAGGAAATTCAAAAAAATGCTGAAGAAAATAGCATGCTAAAAACCAGCTTAGGTCAAATGGATAAAACAGTTCAAAAAGTTATTGAGGAGAAGAATGCCTTAAAAAGCAAAACTGGGCAGATGGAAAAAGAGATAAGAAAACTCTCTGAGGAGAATAAATCCTTCAGACAAAGAACAGAATTCAGGGAGATTGATGAATTTACCAGAAATCAGGAATCAATACTTCAAAACCAAAAAAATGAAAAATTAGAAGAAAATGTGAAATATCTTACTGAAAAAAACAACTGATATGGAAAACAGACTTAGGAAAGATAATTTGAAAATTATTGGAATACCTGAAAGTCATGATCAGGAAAAGAGCCATGACATCATTTTCAAAGAATTACTACAGGAAAATTGCCCTGATATTCTAGAAGCAGAGGGCAAAATAGAAATGGAGAGAATCCACCAATCCCCCCGAGAAAGAGATCCCAAAAAACCAACCCCCAGGAATATTATAGCCAAGTTCCAGAACTCCCAAGCCAAAGAGAAAATATTACAAGCAGCCAGAAGGACACAGTTCAAATATCATGGAGCTGCAGTCAGGATCACACAGGACTTAGCAGCAGCTACATTAGAAGCTCGTAGGGCTTGGAATACAATATACCAGAAGGCAAGAGAGCTTAGAATGCAGCCAAGAATGAACTACCCAGCAAGGCTGAATGTCCTCTTCCAGGTGAAAAGATGGACTTTCAATGAACCAGGGGAATTTCAAAGGTTCCTGTTGGAATGGCCAGAGATGAACAGAAGGTTTGATCTTCAGATGCAGGACTTGGGTGAAGCATGGAGATTGGAGGAGAGGGGGGAAATATGAGGGACTTAATGAGGATGAACTGCCTGTATAGAAAAATGATACTGATAATATTCATATGAGCCATCTCAGTTAATAGAGCAGGTAGAGGGAGCTTTTATAGTTGAAGCACAGGAGAAAGCTGAAGTCAAAGATAAAATATGGTGTAAAAATGGAGTCAATAAGAAAAAAAGGGAAATGGAATGGGAGAAAGAAAAAGGAGAGGGGGAATAGTCCAAGCTATTTCACATAAGATTTTTTTTTATTACAATGAGCTATTGCAATGATATGGAAGGGGGGGAGGCAAGGGGCAATGAGGGAACCTTTGCTCTCATCAGAGATGGCTAGGAGAGGAAACAGCAAATATACTCAATGGGGTATAGACAACTGGAGTAAGAAGGAGGGGGGAGCAGGGGGAAGGGGTGGGGATGTGAATAAAGGAGGAGAGGATGGACCATGGGGGGACAGTGGTCAGATATAACACATTTTCTTTTTTTACTTCTTGCAAGGGGCTGGGATTGGATGGCCTGCCCAGGACCATAGGGCCAGGTGGATGCTGGGCCTCAGGGGTGGTATGGGGGCTCAGGGCTTCTTGGCCCCAGGAACAGGGATCTGTCTACTGCGCCACTCAGCGACCCTACAGCAGAGTCAGAGTGAAAGGAGAGAGAAAATATAGTACATGGTAGTGGAGAAATAAGAAAGGAGGGAGTTGCGATCAGCAATGGCAACATTGGAAAAATATGGAAGTAACTTTTGTGATAGACTTATCATAAAGAATGTGATCCACTCACCACAGAGTTGATGGTGTTGGAACAAAGACTGAAGCACATTTTTTGTTATTATTTGGGGGAGGGTGCAGGGCAAGTGGGGCTGGGTGACCTGCCTGGGGCCACATAGCAGGGTGATCATTGAGTGTCTGGGGCCAGATTCGGACCCGGGTGCTCCTGGCTCAAGGGCCAATGCTCTATCTGCCACCCAGCCACCCCTACTATTATTACTATTTTATTTTATTTTGGGTCTTTTTTTTTCCTTCTTTTTGGTTTTTGCAGGGCAGTGGGGATCGGGTGGCTTGCATGTCACATGGCTGGGTGATTATTGGGTTTACGAGGCTGGATATGGACTCGGGTGCTCGTGGCTCCAGGGCTGATGCTTCGTCCATTGCACCACCTGGCCATACCTACAATTATTACTATTATTTTTTTTTAATTTTAATTTTTTTCTCCCCCTTTACTTTTTTGCCCAAGCAAGTCTATCTATATTCATGTGGGGAGGGGTATTTTGTTTACTTGTAAACAAGTATATTTTATTAATGTAAAGAAAAACATTTGTACAAAAATGAGAATAAAAAATAAATTTTAAAAAAGTACTATAAAAAAAGAAATATTAAAAAAAAACTCTCTGAAGAGAACAAATCCTTCAAATAGAGAATAGAATTCAGGGAGGTTGATGAATTTACCAGAAATCAGGAATCAATACTTCAAAACCAAAAAAATGAAAAATTAGAAGAAAATGTGAAATATCTCACTGAAAAAAACAACTGATATGGAAAACAGACTTAGGAAAGATAATTTGAAAATTATTGGAATACCTGAAAGTCATGATCAGGAAAAGAGCCTTGACATCATTTTCAAAGAATTACTACAGGAAAATTGCCCTGATATTCTAGAAGCAAAGGGCAAAATAGAAATGGAGAGAATCCACTGATCCCCCCAAGAAAGAGATCCCAAAAAACCGACCCCTAGGAATATTATAGCCAAATTCCAGAACTTCCAAGTCAAAGAGAAAATATTACAAGCAGCCAGAAGGACACAGTTCAAATATCATGGAGCTACAGTCAAGATCACACAGGACTTAGCAGCAACTACATTGGAAGCTCATAGGGCTTGGAATATAATATACCAGAAGGCAAAAGAGCTTAGAATGCAGCCAAGAATCAACTACCCAGCAAGGCTGAATGTCCTCTTCCAGGGAAAAAGATGGACTTTCAATGAACCCAGGGAATTTCAAATGTTCCTGTTGGAATGGCCCAGAATTGAACAGAAGGTTTGATCTTCAGATACAGGACTTGGGTGAAGCATGGAGATTGGAGGAGAGGGGGGAAATATGAGGGACCTAATGAGGATGAACTGTGTGTATTCCTTCATAGAAAAATGACACTGATAATACTCATATGAACCTTCTCAGTTAATAGAGCAGATAGAAGGAGCTTTTATAGCTGGAGCACAGGAGAAAGCTGAATTTGAAGATAAAATATGGTGTAAAAATGGAGTCAATAGAAAAAAAGGGAAATGTGATGGGAGAAAGAAAAAGGAGAGTGGGAATAGGCCAAGATATTTCATATAGTAAGATTTTTCTTTACTAAAATGAGCTATTGCAATGATATGGAATGGAGGAAGGCAAGGGGCAATGAGGGAACCTTTGCTCTCATCAGAGTTGGCTAGGAGAGGAAACAGCAAATATACTCAATGGGGTATAGACAACTGGAGTAAGAAGGAGGGGGGAGCAGGGGGAAGGGGTGGGGATGTGAATAAAGGAGGAGAGGATGGACCATGGGGGGACAGTGGTCAGATATAACACATTTTCTTTTTTACTTCTTGCAAGAGGCTGGGATTGGATGGCCTGTCTGGGACCATAGGGCCAGGTGGATGCTGGGCCTAAGAGGTGGTATGGGGGCTCAGGGCCTCTTGGCCCCAGAGCCGGGGATCTGTCTGCTGTGCTACTCAGCTACCCTACAGCAGAGTCAGAGTGAAAGGAGAGAGAAAATATAGTACATGGTAGTGGAGAAATACGAAAGGAGGGAGTTGTGATCAGCAATGGCAACGAAAAATATGGAAGTAACTTTTGTGATAGACTTATCATAAAGAATGTGATCCACCCATGACAGAGTTGTTGGTGTTGGAACAAAGACTCAAGCACATTTTTTTTATTATTATTATTGGGGGGGGGTGCAGGGCAAATGGGACTGGGTGGCCTGCCTGGGGCTGCATAGCAGGGTGACCGTTGGGTGTCTGAGGCTGGATTTGGACCCAGGTGCTCCTGGCTCAAGGGCCAATGCTCTGGCTGCCACCCAGCCACCCCTACTATTATTACTATTTTATTTTATTTTTATTTTGGGTCTTTTTCCTTTTTTTTTTTGTTTTTGCAGGGTTCGGGTGGCTTGCATGTCACATGGCTGTGTGACTATTGGGTGTATGGGGCCAGATATGGGCTCGGGTTCTCATGGCTCCAGGGCTGGTGCTCCATCCATTGCACCACCTGGCCATACCTACAATTATTACTATTATTTTTTTTATTTTAATTTTTTTCTCTCCCCTTTATCGTTCAAGCAAGTCTACATTTATGGGGGGGGTTCATTTACTCTTAAACAAGAATATTTTATTAATGTAAAAAAATTTGTACAAAATGAGAATATTAAATAAAACAGAAAAAAATGTGTAACTTAAAAACATGCATGTGAATAAATGATGGAAAATTTTATATCATGTAATTGAAAAAATAAAATATCAATCATAAAATAAATGATAATGCCAAGGTTGCACAATCAATAAATGTCTAAGGCATAATTTGAATTTTAAAAAAAAGGGGAAAAGAAAGTAAAGAGTGCAGTCTGCAGAGCAATGAAGGAAAAAAACATGGTTGGTCTTGACTTCCTTAAAATGGAGGTTCTGGGAGAAACTAGTCAATTTAAGAGGCACCTTGTAAAAACCTGAAGGAAGTCAGGAGGCAAAGATAAGGCAGGAGAGAGTTCCTGATAAGGGTGATGGTCACTGACAATCTTTACCCAAAGCTGGGAGACAGAGAGGTCTTATGTGAGGAATAACAAGGAGGTCAGTACATGGAAGGGAGTGAGGTATAAGAAAATTGAAAAAGTCAAGAAAAGGAGGGTGATGGCATTATGAAGAACTTTGAACCCCAATCAGAAGATCTTGGTCCTGAAAAATAACATGGAATCAATTTACTAAACAAGGAGGGATGAGAATGATATGGGTAGACCTGTGCTTTTTTTTTTAAATGGGAATATCACTGTGACTATTTGGCATAGGACAGACTACAGTGGGAGCTACTTATGACAGGAAAACCAATTCAGAGGTAATTGCAATAGTATAAGCTTGGTGGAATAGGTGATAAGGATCTGCACAAGGGTGGTAGTAGTGTTAAAAAGGAAATAATAGATAGTATGAAAGATGTGAGAAAGGTAGAACATAGAACAGACAAGACCGCAAAACTGATCAGATGTCTCCTAAGTTAATTAAATGGTTGACCCCAAAATGTTTTAATATTATAATATTATCACTAATGGTCATTTCCCTCAAGAAATCCATATATGTGTGTGTGTGTGTATATATATATATATATATATATATATATATATATATATATATATATGAATGAAAGAAGATGGCATACAAATCCCCTAGTTTTTAATTACTGTGTAACTGATTTTTTTTTTTTGCTATTCACTTCACCTCCTGCCTCCGTTTATTTATCTCAGAAGTGGTAGATTAGAACAGGGATTCTTACCATGGAATTCAGTTGATAACCAGCCTTTTTTTAGAGCAGTATGATCTGGAGGATATAACTGGAATTAATAAATATGTGTATCATTCTTTAAAAATGTGATGCCAAGCAAAATTACTTCAATCCATTTATCTCCACATGACACAGGAAATAAGGCAATATTTGCTCCTTAATTATACAAAGGCAAATCAGAATCAGCATTCACTGGTCAAAGAAGAATGGAATCAAATAAATGTGGAAACCATTGGTTCAGGTTACCATGGGAGAGAACTAGAAAACTTACAAAGAACCAAAATAGAATTACTCAAACCTAACTGTTGATGACCTCCTTTTGGATAATTCTTGATTTTCATGACACTTCTTTTTTTCTGGTTTTCTTATATCCTTTCCTACTTCATATCTGGTCTTGGGCCCTCTTATCTTCTCCCTCTATAATGCCACTTGGTGCTTTCATTCTTTTCATGGTTTTAATTATCTCTGTACAGATCTACAAATCTAGCCCTAATCTTTCTACTGAGACCTATTTCCATACCACAAACCAATCTCTTTTTGGGCATCTAGAACTGAATGACCTGTAGGTATCTCAAACTCAAATCTGGTCAAAATAGAACTCATTATCTCTCTTCCCAAAACCCTCTCTACTTCCTAATCTTCTTATCAATGTTGAAGGAACCATCAATCATTCTCCTAGTCATCCATGCTCAAAATCTTAGTGTTATCCTCAGTTCCACATTGTTATTTGCTCCGATACACACTCCATCATTAAATCTTGTCATTTCCACTATAGCATCATTCATACAGGAATATATATATATATATATATATATGTATATATATATTCCCCTCTCTCCACTAAAACAATCACAACCCTAATTCAGGTTCTCATCACCTCTTTCACTGAGCTACTCCACTAGCCTTTTAACTGATTCTCCGACTCAAGTCTCTCTCTCTCTCTCTCTCTCTGTCCCCCCACCCTCCAATTCAGCTGCCAAAGTGATTTTTCAAAAGTATAGGTCTGATCTTATACCACTCTATCCTATATATACAATGTTTCCAAGAGCTCCCTTTATCTCCAGGTCATAATTTTAAACTTTCTATAACCTAGCCCCTTCATATCTTTCCAATCAATTTACAATCCATTCTCCTCTACATACTCCACAACTCATCTACACATAGTCCTTCAGACATTCTATGTCTTTTATACAAGTTGTCGCCTATGCTCGGAATTTTCTGCCCCTTCACCTATCCCAGGAGACCTTTCCAGATTACAACAGGTGTCTGTCCATATCTTTCCCTCCCAGAATTTCTATTTGTTCAATATAAATCTAATTATGTGGCTCAGGGGATAGAGCACTGGGTTTAGCATCAAGAATAATTCAGTTCAATCTGGTCTCACAAACTACTAGCTATGTGACTGGGCAAGAAACTCAACTTGTTTGCCTCAGTTTCCTCAATTGAGAGATGAGAGTTGTGATGTAAATCAAATAAAATAATGACTATAAAGCACTTAGTAGATAGCAAGCTTCAGGTTCCTTTCCTCTTTCCTTGTTTTATATATTGACTATTCCTTGAGGATAGAGACTCCCTTTCTGATTTTCTTTAACATCAGACACTTAGCTCTGTAGCTGGTATAAAATAAGCACTACACACTCATTGACATTCTTGACTCTTGGAAATGAAGGTTGGTATAGAACTACACCCAGAAGAAGAGTTTGAGGAAATCCTGAAAGGGGGCCAGCAGCAGTAAGCAAAAATCAAAGATAGGAAACCTAGGAATATTCACATAAAAATCATAAAGAAAAGGTAGAAGAAAAACCTTTCCCCAAGTCTCCATTTAAAGAGGGTGCAGAAGCACCTGGCATTCTCCTTTGGAGTCTACTCCACTCTCTCTGAGCTCTCTCTGAAACTGCACCAGCTTTCAAACTCACAGCTTCTCTGCACTCAAAGCAGCCTGTTGGATTGCACAGCTAGAGGGCAGAGCAAATAACTCCTGATGTTTCCATTTAAAGAAGGCTCACAGCCCAGCTATTTCTCATCAGCTGCACTCCTTGCTACTCTACCTTCACTGGATTGAACTAAAGTGGAATTGGCCCCAAGAGAGAAGAGTGGGAATCATCCACACATATCACTAAAGTCACACACATATTCATCTATGGAGGCACAGATTTCAAGGAAAAAACACATGGGACAGAGCTCACAAGTCACATAACTGAAATCAACTACTCAGTTTAAAAACAAAAAAACTTTCTAAACTGTAAGATAACACATAGGTGTCCCAAAAAGTCTTAATGCAGTTTTTTAGCTCTAAATCAATATTGGAGCTATTGAACTTATTATTAAATATTAAATTAAACATTAGATGTTAGATAGCTTTTAAATATTGATCTGTATTGAGTTTTGTTACACCTTCAATAAATGTGAGTCAATATGTACCCATTTTACCTAAGCTTCTCTTCACCCAAATACTCCAAATGTCCTATATTTCAGCAATATTCCCTTCAACAATATACATCACAATCCAGTATGATTGACCATCCATATTCATCCATGTCTCTAATAAAAAATTCAACACAAGGGTTCTACCCATCATAAGGAGTCTTTTCCCAAAATCTCTTCCCATTGCATGGATTTTCAAAGAAACAAGCAGGCCTGTTTACTCATTACCAGGCTGACCTGTTATTTTTCAATCATCTTTTCTCTGATATTCTTTCGCCCAGTAATGTCAAACTTAAGCAGAAAGGTCACAAAATTGTACCTAAGGGGAACTGAGAAGGTTGTCATACTGATTTAGAACACTACATACCAATACTATCTATATTCTACTATGTTTTTATTTAATTTGCTAAATATTTCCCAATTACATTTTAATCTGACTTAGGGGAGTACCATGGGCTGTGTGTTATATGCCCACTTTTCCAGAAAAATTCCCCTTTGATAATTGGTTTAATTTATTTACACTCACATACCCTTCAAAGTTATTGATGATCTCTTAATTACTCAATGTCTTTTCTTAAGTCTTTATGGCCTCTTGGCAGCCTGTGACATTAATCAATCATCTACTCCTCTTCGATCAATCTCTTCTTCCTAGATTCCATGATACTGTTCCCTCCTAATTCTCTTCCAACTTGTCTAACCACTACTTCTCAGTCTCTTTTGCTGGATCTTCATCTAGGTCACCTCAATTAATGGTGGATGTCCCCTGACCTGGGTCAAAGTTTCAGTTATCATCTCTCTATGCAAATGAGTCTCAAATTTAATTGCCCAAGCCTACTCTCTCCTGACCTCCAGTCTCACATATCCAACAGTCTATGAACCATTTCAAAATGGAATGTCCAAAAACTGAATTCATTATCTTTCTACCTACATCCTCCCCTCTTCCTAATTTTCCTATTAATTTCCAGGGTATCACCACCTATGATAGTAGTATGGAAACTTAGATGTCACTCTCAACTCCCTCCCCCACCAAAGCCAATTAGTTGTCTAATTCTGTCAATTGTACCTACATATTTTGCTAAATGAAATCCTTTTCTGACTCAAACTGAAACATAAAAGTCCAAGATGGATATCACACAATTTTAAGGGAAGAGTATTCAAAGTACATGATGAGGGACTGATTCTCCCTCCCATGCAAGGATGGATTCCACCTTTCTCCTTTAAAAGAGAAAAGAATATCTAATTCATGGGGAGAGTAACAAATATTAGAATAATCAAAAAAAGGATGAAGAAGATACTAATAACTGGCCCATAAATCTTTCCTTTTCCAGCTACCTACAATTTTTATGTTAATTATCTATATACACAGATGGAATCTTTGGTATGGTGATTATATGAAACTGACAAGCTTTCACAAAAGACAGTCCTCAGACCACACAGGTCTTTACCATCATTGAGGCATTAAGAATACAAAATCTTACTGTAACATTTGTTGATTACCAAAAACACTCAAGTGTTACAAGCTACAAGTCAT
This sequence comes from Macrotis lagotis, assembly GCF_037893015.1. Taxonomy (NCBI): domain Eukaryota; kingdom Metazoa; phylum Chordata; class Mammalia; order Peramelemorphia; family Peramelidae; genus Macrotis; species Macrotis lagotis. The sequence goes on from NC_133658.1 coordinate 59,706,868, forward strand.
AAAAAGGGTTATGTGCTATGTGCATATGATACAGAGTGTCTATTTGTATTCCCTACCTTACTTTCCCACTAATCCTTATAGCATCATTACCACGTGAAAAAAATTCCCCCAAAGTCTATATTCTAAAGATCTTCCATTCCTATGCTCTTCGCTTCATATGCTATTCAGTAATGATCCATCCATGTGTATATTCACAAAATCCCAATAAAAAGGAAAACTGCAATACAAGCATATGTAATTCTTTGGAAACGAACATCTACACTGCTGAAGTAGCACTAAAGTGACAAAAGACTGTAATCCAGTGGTCCTGGCCCTGCAAATTCTATTTTAGATGTATTTGTTTTTCACAAACTAGAATGTTGCATATGTGGTCACCAACAAAAATATAGCAATAGCTTAAAATTTATAACCAAAATTCTCCTGGTTGATTTTCAAATGTTCATTGAAAAAATAAGAATCTGGCAAAATATTTAACATACAACTATAAAAGCTCATGCATAACATAATTCTCACTACACAAAAAAATGGTTAATGAATCAAATACAAAAGACAATCGGCAACTTTTCTCAAGTATAAAATCAGACAATTAACAACAGACTAATTCCAAAAGGAATTCCATTTTAACATATTGGATAAATGGTCACATCTAATCTCTGCTTTTAGACATCTAATTAGGAGAAATCCATTAGTTCAAAGGCAATCCATTTCGTTTTTGGATGTTAAGAAATTTTTATTAAGTGGCAGCTAGATGGCGCAGTGGATAGAGCACCAGCCCTGGAGTCAGAGGACCTGAGTTCAAATCAGAGCTCAGACACTTAATAATTACCTAGCTGTGTGGCCGTGGGCAAGCCACTTAACCCCATTTGCCTTGCAAAAACCTTAAAAAAAAATCAAAAACAAAAACAAATTTTAAAAAATTATTACTAAAATAGAGCCTAAATTTGCCTCCAAGTTTCTATTCTTTGCTCCTGGTTCTGCCCTCTAGAGCCAAATAAAACAAATCTAAGCCCTCCTTCCATGACAGTATTTCAAATACTTGAACACAACCAACATGTCTCACAAGCCACTCTTCTATGGACTTCATTAGGTGGCCTCTCTGCTCAATCAATTCAATTTGGGTTCCTAAGGGTTTTAGAGTTTTGGGGGGGAAGGAAGGAATTCCTGGGAAATGCTGTCTTCATGACGCCATCTTGGCTCTGCCCCCTCCCCCAATGGCTTTAGAATAAAATAAAAACTCACTTAGCTTTAGTTCCACATAACTTGACCCCATCCTATCTTTCCAGCCTCACTGGACATTACTCTTCCACTTACTCTCTGTGATCTAGCCAAAATAACATTCTTTTTGCTCCTCACTCCAGAGGATTTGTTTCCTATCTTCAAAACTTTGAATCAACTATGTAATATAGTTGAAATGTATTCCCTTCTCCTTACCTCAGTCTCATATTTTCCATGTTCTTTTAAAGCAAACGCTTCTTTTAAGTGGTATTTTCTGCATGCCCTCACTCAATGGCTAGCTTCCCTCCCTCCCAAATTACTTTGTGTTTTACTTTATATCCTTTTAAGGGGAGTTAGGTGACACAGTAGATAAGAGTACTGGCCCTGGAGTTAGGATAAAGAGATCAAATCCAGCCTCTGACACCTGACACTTGCTAGTTGTGTGACCTTGGGCAAGTCACTTGACCCTGACCATCTCCAGTCATACAGATTTATATCTGGTCACTGGACCCAGATAGCTCTAGAAATAAAGTGAGGCTGATGACTTAGCCCAGCCCTCCCTCACTAAAATCCAATTCATGTGCTTGTCATGGAATCACCTCCCTGATATCATGGTCTTCTTGGAGAATGAAGGACAAACATCAACATCATCATCACCATATACACTTTTATATTTACTGTCTTTATAACTATATAATTTTTCTATGTATTGATCTCCCCATTAGAATGTAAGCTTCTTGAAAGCAGGAATTGTCTCATTTTGCACTTGCACTCTCAGAAATGTGCCTGGCATATAAAAATTACTGATTGAGCACTCTACTCTTCTAGCTAATCAATATTACTCTTAAACCATGGTGCCCAGAATGAAACATAATTTTTAATGCTTAAGCCACATTTTTACTCTAATCACTTAGCAATAAATGTGCAATTCAATTTTAAATAAAATATTCAAAAATACATGTAAACTCAAAGATGAACCTAGGAATCCCACTATAAGGCTCCATGTAGCAGAACAGAATTTAGAATAGAGAAAGGTCAATACTGGACCCCATTCCAAAAGGTTCCAAGTACCTAAAGAATGGATCTCACCTCATACATAATATGGCAGGTACAATAGATTACAGGTATAATTAAGATCCAGTTTAAAATACTGTGAAATTTCATAGAAACTATTTTTAAAGCAGTAAAAATGGCCAACTTCATAAATCTAATATCAGGTCTTTTTTCTGTTTAAATTATATGTTCAATATTAAAAGAAAATATATACTAAGCATTTAAGAATATAGCAGCAATTTTACCTAAGCGGTTCATTATATCTGAGAAGTCAATTGATAAATATAAAGAATACATCAGTAAAGACAGTTGTTAATCATAAATTAAGGACCTTAACTAATGTTTGACTTCAATGAGAAACAGTATGATGTAAAGACCTAAAAGTTAAGAAGAACTAAGTTTCTACCCTGACATTTAACCTTTTAGCGTTTTAGGAAATTGTTTAAGACTTAAATTGTAGAGACAGTACTGACTGACCTGCAGTATCCTCAGTTATCAATCACAAGGCTAGTCCCTAGTCCCTATTCCTAGCCTTGACTTCAGTGATTTCAAAATCTATACACTATATAAAATATAACTTCTGGAGGAGAGGGAGGGAGTGGAGGGAAGCTTTCCCAACTTAATTCAGAGTATAAAGTAAGGAAAATAAAATGTTAAAATTAGTACTTAATTTATATTTCTATTTGTAGAAACTAATCATTTTGAATACCTTCATATTAGCAACCAGAAGAAAACTTAAAATTGTTTTTAAATTCCACATTAAAATTTATTGTATAGGTTGGATCAGGGCTCAGGTCAACATTTTCCTATTATCAAAACACTGGTTTGAGCCAATTTAAATTCACACAGTTCTCCAACCATCTTCTTATCATACCTACTGGTTCCACAGTGAAAGAGAATTCCAATTCTTTACCTTGGGGCCACAGACTCCAAGTTGGTGAGTATTTTCCATATTTAGCCCTACTCAGGCCCTAGTATGCTGCTCTCTGGATAGCTTCATATCATGGATTACCCTTCCACCCCAAATCACTGCTTTCCACCTGTAGCTCTGAATATAGTAATTAAATCAATAGTATCATATGTGGAAAAGATATGTCAGATCAACTGCCTATGACTCTAACTCACCATCCCTCTGTCTTCCCCAACAAAACTCACTTCCTGTCCCAACACATCTCCAATTAGAATGAAAGCCCCTTAAGGTCAGGAACTGTGATGTTTTTATTAATCTGTATGCAAGGAGCCAAGAATATAGTCAATACTTACTAAGCATTTTATCATTAATTCAGAACTTGTCATTCTCTAAAAGTGAAGTACAAACAGAGCATTTACTTTTTCTTTTTCTAAATTTCTAGTTAAGGTAACTATAATTATTAGATACTTATTAAACTGGCTACAAAAAACCCAAAAAAGTTTGATTTGCAAAGATTAGTAAATTTTGACAGCACCCTGAATTCAAAACTAAAGTGGTAAAATTACTCCCTTAATGAGTAATTTTGTTTTAATAAGTTATGATAATAAGTTATAGCAAAACTTTGGATAACAAAAAAAGCAAAAATTATGAGGAACATATTCTCTACAAGTTTATTATTCCCTTGTTTCTTTGACTATTCTTAAAGCAATATTTTGTAAATATATTAACAGTTTTCTCTACAACTATACAAAAAACAAGATGAGTCAGTTAATTCAAATGAAATGTTAAAAGTAATCATCTTTATTTCTACACAAACTTAGTGATATGCTTTAAAGAGGACAATATCTGGAACCACAAACTGGGTTTCCTCATGTGTAAAATAAGAGATTTGAACCAGAATACTTCTTAAAGTAACTGATTCTAAAACTATGATCCTAATTAATGCTTAGCACAGAGCATAGATAGAACCAATCTATGCCTACTAAGGCTTTCCCATTTTAAATTATGCTAGGTGAACAGAATTGTGAATTTCTAATAGTATCATAAAAAAGAAACATGCTTACTGTGCCCCATTAGGAGGAATAAACTGCAATACTTTTGAAAGAACGGTGAGAGAAAACAATTGTGTACTTAAAATAAAAGCAAAAAAGGGTTGTTGACAAGAGAAAAAAAATTTTGTGCCATCAATTTCATGGAATCCTACAAATACTACCACCTGTAAAAAAAGTTTTCTACTTTAAAGAACTCAAAGAATCTAAAAAAGAAAATATGATTTGCATGTTTTCCAATTTCACACTACAAACAACTTCACTATTGCCAACAGGTACTAAAATTATTTTATAAAGAAAATATAGAAACATTTTGGATTAATTTATACTTTTATAAAAGGTCTATTATTAATAAAAAAAGCCTAGTCTTTCTATTATTGGCTTTAAAGTTTGATTTTTTACATTTATTTATTTATTTGATTGTTTTTGCAAGGCAAATAGGGTTAAGTGGCTTGTCCAAGGCCACACAGCTAGGTAATTATTAAGTGTCTGAGGCCACATTTGAACTCAGGTACTCCTGACTCCAGGCAGTGCTCTATCCACTGCACCACCTAGCCGTCCCCTTAAAGTTTGATTTTTTTCAAATAATAGAAAATGCAATCCCTTCATGTCGATAAATTAGTGTACAACAGGCTCCAGAAGTAATCCTACTATATGCTGATTCTTACCCAGTGTAATTTCAATTTTGAAAAAATACACAACCTCAGATAAACACTTTCTCTTTTACACTGAAATAAAATGAGTAACATTTCAATCTTACCACTTTTTTTCATTGTATCCATTTACTATGTAATTAACGCTTCTCAAACTTAGAAGCTTATGGGGTAGTCTTACAGGTAGGTGAAAGATCTTCCAGTCCAAAATCATCATCATCATTTCCCGGGTGAGAAAAGCAAAGGACCAGCCTAAGACCCCCCCACCTTAAGATCTGAAGCCCCCGTCCCTGATAGCAAATCCAGGGAGCTAGCTCTCTTCCACTAGCGCCCACATGAATAAGCTTACTAAGGGAAATTGAGGGACAAAAAATGAAAATTCCAATCCAAGCTGTATTGCACAGAACCTGGGCCCTCTATCAGTGAGGATCCTTTGGACCTGTAAACCTAGGGAGGGAAGGATTTGCCTAAAAGATGTCCCTCACGTTTCAATTAGTGCTGGAGACTTCTAATAGTGTCTTTACAGGAGATGCAGAAAGAGAAAACTTAAGTTTTTTTTTAAATAAGGGGGAAAGAGGTAGCAGCCCCCTAAAGGCCATGCCGCCTCGAACTAAGGGGCTCCCCTGCTGGGCACGATCCACAGCCCCCCAGGCCGGATCCCAGACATCTACACGCCCCCTCCCCTCGCTGAGCAGGGGGCTGCGGCGGATATTGGGGAGATGATGGATCCCCGGGTCGCCCAGATTTCCTGGGCTTTCATGCAACCTCTAGGGCGCCCCAAAGGAGACTAGCGGGGAGTCCGGCGGTGTGGGTGAGGGAAGACCCTCCTCCCTCCCCTCCCCCTCCCCAGGCTCCCTGCTCACTGGGAAAGGAAGGATGCGATTTCCCTCTGGACACGCACAAGACTTGCCCGCCGCGCTCCCGTCCTCCTCCTCCCCCGCCCCCCAGGCCCCGCTCCGGGGGCTCCTCCCTGCTCCCCCTGGGCCGGCTGGGCCGCCCGGAGCGTGGCCGGCCCGGGGCCGGGGCCGGGCCCGGGCCTGCGGCGGCGGGTCGGGGCCCCGGGGCCTAGGCCCAGCCCCGCTGCGGGAGGGCGAGGACGCGCCCCCGGCCCCGGCCCCGGCCCCGGCCCGCAGCCCGCTGCGTCCCGCTCCCTCACACGCTCCCTCACACGCCGCCCGCCCTCCTCGCCGGGCCCGCTGCCCCCGGTGCCCCCAGCCCCCCGCTCGGCCCGGCCGCCGCCGGACCCCCGCCCCCCGCCGCGGCGGGCGCCCCGAGTCACCTGGGGGCCGCGGAGGGCCATGTCGCCCCCGCCTCAGGGAGACCCCGCTCGCCTCCCGGGCTCCTCACGCCGCTTCCCCCGCCGCCGCCATCTTCTCCTCTCGCTCTCATGCAGGCACACTCGCATCGGCCGCCGCGCCTGCGCACCGGCGAGGCGGGGGAGAGGAGCGCCGCTGCGCAGGCGCGGCGGCGGGAGGCGGGGGGGCGGGGAAGGCGCTCCGGGCTTGGCCGGGCTCGCCGCCGGGAAGGCCAGGTTGCCGTCCAGTCCCGTTTCTGCCCGCGGGCCGGTGCTGCAGAAAGCGAGGCAGCCGGGTCCCCGGGGTCGCGCCGGAAGCAGAGAGAGGGCGACGAGCGCGGACCTTGCAGTCCCGGAGCCTGAGTGTGGATGCTGCGGCTCGGCGTGCCTTGGGCCGCATCGCTCTGGACCCCCGCTTCTTCCTCTTGCCTGAAAAAGGGGTTGAATCAGGTCTATAAAGTGACAGAAGCCAAGCCGGAGAGAGGTGACCCCCCCCCGGGTCATACAAATCCTCTTTTAGCCTAGACCCCCGCGGTCTGTCTGGGCTACTTGTTGCCCGAGATGTAGCAACTTGGAGAAGTTCCCTGCAGCCAGGCCCCCGAGGGGAACAGGGTGCCCCCATGGTCTTTGCTGTGCCTCGGGGACTGGGCCCCGGCCCCACCGCCGGGGATCCCTACGCTTCAGAGTCGCCAAAGGAAAGGAAACAATGTTGCCAAGAAGGATCTCAAAGGTTTCCTGAAACTGACACAGCCCACCGAAATTAACGAGGCGCGGAGGCCCGGATGGGCCCCGGGGGCGGACGCTTGGAGTCCAGGCTTCTGGGGAAAGCAGAAGCTAAGGAGAACAAGCCTGGCTCTAAAAAATCAAAGATCCCGGGAGTCGAGGGGATCTGGATGTACAAGGAGCAGGACTAGTTTGCTAGAATGAGGAAATGCCGGTGGGTCGGTCATCAGCCAGCATTGAGGGGCCGAAGGGGGGGGTGGGTAGAGAGATGTAGTAAGCTGTCAGAGAACCTAGAATTTGGAATAGAGCTAGATTGGGTTGGAATCCTGCCATCGCTACTTGCCTCTTGTATGGCCTTCGTAAGGATAGAGAGTTAGATTGGTAGATAGATGGCTCTGGAGAAGAAAGTGACTTAACACAGGACCCCCTCATTCAAATCCAATTCACACGCTTGTCATGGCATCGCCTCTCTTAGTATCTAGGTGTTCAAAATGAAAGACAAAAAAAAAGAGATAGAGCATTAATCTCTTCCTATGTGCCTGGCCCTTGCTAAGCCCCAGACATACTTTTTTGGGTCAGTTTCCTCTATAAAAGGAAAGAATTGCATTTGATGACCATTACGGCCCCTTCCCAGCTCAAAATGACAAAATTATGACCTCAAAATGAAGGAACTTTGAATGTTTATGTATATGCATACATACATATATATATATATGTATACGCAAATGCAAATATACATGTGTTCATGTATGTACATTATACCAGCTATATGTATTATGCATATGTATAAATGAACGTGTGTATACATGGTAAATGTGTGTGTGTGCTCAAAGTTCCTTCATTTTGAGGTACATAGTACATAGTAAGAGATTATGATCTATCTACCAGTCTATCTATCCATAAGGTTATGAATAATTAATATATATATATTTTAAAATAGAGTATTCCCTGCTGGGTTTCCCCCCCCCAGGGGAGAAGGTTGGGATAAATGATATTTTTTGAATTAAAAATAATATATCCTTACCATATTCACTTTTTAAAATTTCTTCCCAGATCATGGTTTTCTTCCTTTTCCCTTAAGTCCTAATTCCTCTTGCACAAAATGACTATGTAAATGTGTTGAACACAAATGTACAAATAACTTTTACCAGACTCTTTGCTACTAGGGAAGCAAGGAGCATTGAGGGAAAGGAGGGTGGTAGAAAAATGTGTCACTTATGAATCTGCAAATTGATGAATGATGAAAAACAAAATGTGTTAACTGGAAAAATAAAATATCAATTAAAAATAATATACCTTGTTCTCTTTAAACTGAAGAATAAGAGGAAGAGGTAGACTTAGAAAGATGGCAAGAAATGCTTTAGCAACCCCTAGCACAGTGCTGGCACATAGTAGGCACTTAAATTCTTGTTAACTTGACTGATGTGACACTTATGTTTCCTGGGAAAAATGCCTAGAGAAATGTGCTTTAGATCTAGTCTTGGTCTGCTATTAATTTACTGTTAGACCTTATTCAATATTTCTGGACCCGTTTCTTCATCTATAAAATGAGGATAATAATTCTACTTATATCACAAAAATGTTGTAAAGATCAAATGAGCAGAAGTGTGTATTTTAATGAGTACAGTTCTTTGAAGTTCTATATATGTTGGATAATATAACTCATATAAAAGCAGTTACATTGCAATTTGTTATTGAACCAACCAAACTCATTAGTACTCCTTTTCTTCATTAAGATTTTTCTGTTTTTTTGTCTGCTATCATATAAAGTTTCTTGTGTATCAGTCATCTCTATGATATATCAGTATGCAAATTTATAAAAAAAATTAGATATACTTAATTGACTCTAGGGTTTTAAGGTGTTTAAGTGGACAGAGTCCCTGCCCTGAAATCAGAAATACTCCTTTTCCTAAATTCAAATATGGCCTCAGAAACTTACTCACTTAACCCTGTTAGCCTCAGTTTCCTCATCTGTTAAATGATTTGGAGAAGAAAACAGTAAACTACTTCAATATCTTTGCAAGAAAACACCAAAAGGGGTCATGAAAGAATCAGCTATGATTTTAAAAAATGACTCAGCAACAAAGTTCTCTAGAAATTGTTTCTTAATTTCTTTCTCCTTTTTTTTAAACTCAAATTATTAAGTAAATAACAATTTGATATATTTATTATTTGGATCACAATATGATTTTCAAACAGCTATGGCAACTAATAAAGATGCCCATTTAGATATAATAAAATGGAGAAAAATTAAATTGTGTTCCCCAGGTCACACAAAGTTGAGTCATTATCAAGGCAGAAAAATTTTCTGTTTATTCCTCAGACACTGATGATGATGACTATTTAACACCAAGTATTTGGAATATCACTTATTGGAAAGATTTATTATAAAATAAATTTGAGTGACAGATGGCATTTGAGTGAGCAAAGCAATTCTAGAATCTCAGAAGTCACCCTCAAATTCCTCTGAGTCTCAGAGTTCCATTTTACTTATTAAGCCTAAATCCCTCATTAGGGCTCAGTTTTGTCATCTAGAAAAGTAGAAGGGAAATAGTTAGCCTGAAAAAGATCTTCGAAGCACATTTCTATGATCAAGTTCTCCTTTCCCAAATATTGGAAAATGATTCACATTTAATAGCATAAGAAACATTCCCCAATTGATAAACAGTCAAAGTTTTGGAAGTTCTGAGCCCTCTATTGTCCTCCAATCAAATAGATGGAGGAGGTACTTGATGGAGTCAAGTGTCAAAAACTGAGTCAATCACCACAGGTGATGAGATTTCAGGTGATCAGTTTACCCTGGGGAAGGCATGATATTCTTTAGCCACCTCCAGATACAAGATATCATATACTAACTATTCAGATGTGAGACATACATTTTTGGACAAGGTCAATATTAGGATTTATTTTGTTACAAGGGGGGAACGGGGAGGGGGAATAGCCAGAGGAAGAAAACTAAATAATCGATCTGAAAAAAAAATTTTTAAAGAAAAGAAATTTCTAAAAAGAAAGCTCTAAAGAATCTTTATGCTCCAAAGCTCTCAATTCAATAGAGAAAAACGTATGCCATTTGGAAGTATTAAGGTTTGAGCATTTGATATTCTTGAAGGAACAACATGGCCTTCTAAAAGATTAAAATCTAGGTAAGTGTTGCTTTGGGCTGGCTATTATATTTTACCCACCTCAATAGGATCTCCAGAGATACTTCTGTCCATCCTAGGGGGGGACTATTAAATAATGATGGGATGTTTCTCTTGGGGAAAGATAAATGAAGCAGCAGAACTAGATACAGTAAGACCAGGAAGGAGACGTTTGTGGTCATCCATATATGAAATGACGATTTACCATTTATCTTGTAGATTGCTTGTTTGTAGGTTAGATTATGAGCTCCTCACAGGCAGAGACTGTCTGCCTTTCTGTCCCCAGAGCATAGCACAGTTTCCTGTAGACAGTTCAGTTGTTTGTTAGTAGATTTTTTTTCCCAGTCCTATATTACTCTTCATGACCCTATTAAAGTTTTCTTGGCAATGATGCTGAAATGGTTTGCCATTTCCTTCTCTAACTCATTTTACAAATGAGGAAACTGAGACAAACAGGGTTAAGTGGCTTTCTCAAGTTCACACAGCCTGTGTCTGAGGTCAGATTTGAACTCATATTTTCCTGTCTCCAAGGACATAATAGGTATTTATCAATTACCTTTTCACTAAATTAGTAATAATAATTACTTATTGACTTAACAGAGAACTCCACTGGTGAACTGTGGTAATTCTCAATAATGTCAAACAAAAGTTAGGAAGAATAAGGGAAAAAAAAATTTAACAAACATTATAAATGTTTATAAATAATATAATAATAATAAACATTTTAAAAGTTTAAACATTTATTTTCTACTATGTGCCAGCACTTTTCTTAAGAATTAGGAATACAGGGCAGCTAGGTGGTGCAGTGGATAGAGGAGTACCTGAGTTCAAATGTGACCTCAGACACTTAATAATTACCTAGCTGTGTGGTCTTGAGCAAGCCACTTAACCCCATTGCCTTGCAAAAAACCTAAAAAAAAAAAAAAAAAAAGAATTAGGAATACAAATACAAAAGACACTCCCTGGCTAGTATTGATTTGATTTCTATTCCCAGAGTTTTCCCCACATGGAAAGTTGGTGCAAGGTCATGCAGCACCTTGGGGAAGATGACCAGGGTGCTATGGGATGGTCTAAGGAGAACAAGTGAACTCTCACCAGTAGCCAGAGTGGGGAGAGTTAATTAGAAGCAGGAGGTGGGGAAAAGACATATCCAAGAGACATTCTGGAAAAGGAACAGTCAAGCTTTTGTTACAACTCTGATTTAGAAAGTGAAGAAGGAAAATAAAAATTGCATCTTCAAATTTGACATGGAGAAATGATGGCACCATTGACCATAAAAGAGAAAACTGATAATAGAAAGGGATTGCTTCTTATAGTAGGAAAAAACAGCTTCTGTTTATGTACATCAAGTGTCAATCATTAGCAGAATATCTAAGAAATATACACTCTATAACTGGAAAGAACAGAGGAAGAAGCAGGAGATGACCTGAGCAGTAGAGAATTTACAGGTAGAATTCATGACTCAAGTCAACATTTACTGAGCTCCTCTTCTTTTTTGAAAATACTTTTTTGAATCCTCAGTGCCATCATTCCTTGCATTGAAAGAGATAATTCCTCTGGTCTGCCACCAGAGTTTCTATGGTGAAAAACATTCATCACTTCCCCATCAGCCTAATAATGAGCCTTTAACTTAATCAGGTTGTTCCTTAAACACCAAACAATAGTCATCTGAATCTGTTCTTGAGGCCCTCCTAGCTTAAACCATCCTTCAAAGCCCTGGCACCTGACTGTCATGATGAGGCTGTTAAGGAAGAGATACAAAAATGAAAGAAAAGGAAATCTTTTGCATTCATCATAGAATCACCCAGATTAGGGGCTGGAAGGAAATGTGACTCAGATAATATTAAACAATTTCTTTGGGCTAAAAATGAAATAACAAAAAGTTAGTTTTATTCATGAAGTTTTATTCTCTAGGATCTTACTGAACTCTTGGATGGATAGTATTAATAAATATATCAACCAAGAGCTGAATGAGGAAAAATTTATAGAAATTTCATAAAGGATCATAAAATTTTGGCAGTCAACCCAATCAGGTTACACATTAGTACATAAAGGTATCATTGATTATGATTCTCTCATCCATCTATAAGGTCTGTTCTATGTCACAACTGACAAAGATCCAAATAGCAACAGGACTCCTGTCTCCTCTTCTGATTTGATATTTTATGTTGTTATCAGATATAATATAGACATATAAAACATTGGGATTTTTCCCTTTCCAAAATGTCTTAAGTATAAGAATTTATTCAGTCTCTTACAGAGATAACCAGACCAGTTTCCTGCCTTCTCAGGATTGTCTTTACACTGTTTACACAACTGTGAAAACCCAAACAGATGTAATTAGAGGGGGATTAGGTTGTTTCACACAGAGAGTCTGCCTTTTTTCAGATCATTTCAGAGACACAGACCTTGAGGAGGGCAGAGACTAATTTACAAACCTCAATTAGAGACTGATAAAATAACTTTTGACCAAAAACAAAGAATTAAAGAGTGTCTAAGTATGATACTCTCTACTTAGTAGCAAAGACTGATACCATACTCTGTACCTGCAAAAAGAGAATAATGGAATGAGGGGCTAGAGCTTCTGTGAGATGAGTGTGATTCTTAAGATTTTTGTGTGTGCCATGGACCCCTTTAGCCATTTGGTGAATGGCATCATCAATTGCTAACAAAGGTCCATATTGTGAAAGCTATGATTTTTCCTGTAGCAATATAAGGCTATGAGGACTGGATGATAAGGAGAACTGAACACTGCAGAATCAAAGCTTTCAAATTGTGATGGAGAAAATTTTTTGAGAGTTCCTTGAACAGCAAGATCAAATCAATCAATATTTAAAGAAATTAACACTGACTATTCTTTAGAAAGACAAATACTGACCTGAAGCTTAAATTTTTTAGACATATAATCAGACTGATCCTGGAAAAGATTGAAGGCAAAAGAAGAGGATGACAAAGGATGAGATGGATAGTTAATGGCATGGAAACAATGAATGTGAGCTTCAAAAGACTTCAGAAGACAGTGGAGGACAAAAGGGCTTAACTTGTTATGGTCCATGTCAAAGAGTCAATATAGGACTGAACAATGGAAAAATAGCAAGAAATACACTCTTTTTCAGATGAACATCTTAAATGCACAAAACAGGCTACTAAGAGAGCAAAGAAATCGTTATACCAAAATATTTTTTTAAGAAATGAGTTTGTGAACTCAAGGATAAAAAACTTTTTTTTGCTTATAAAATATGAGGTTTATTGATTAATGATTATTTTCAGTTCTATATCCAACTAAACATGAATAAGTAACAAATATGGAGCCAAGCTTCAAAACATGTTATTACAAGTAATTATACCCACCTTGTTCAGTGCTGCCTTACCTTTAGATACTTCTTTGGTTAAAAATAAAATTATTATACTATTGAGAGAGAGAAGCAACAGACAAATAGATGAAGTCAACTCCTCAATATATCTGTGATCGCCAATCTACTGATTTAGAAATTGCTATAATGGGGTGGCTAGGTGGCGAAGTAGATAGAGCATGGGCCCTAGAGTCAGGAGGACCTGAGTTCAAATTTGACCACAGACACTTAACAATTACCTAGCTGTGTGGCCTTGGGCAAGCCACTTAACCCGTTGCCTTGCAAAAACCTAAAAGAAGAAGAAGAAGAAGAAGAAGAAGAAGAAGAAGAAGAAGAAGAAGAAGAAGAAGAAGAAGAAGAAGAAGAAAGAATTAATTGCTATGGAACCTCCTTTCTTACATTGAACTGAAATTTCAACTCAGTCCTACCTAAAGAATTCATTCAGGTTTCTATATTTATTGGTCAATTCTATTCAGCATAATTTTTCCCATTTCCATTTGCTGATGGCTTGGAAGAAAGAATTTACTTATTTGTTTTTTGTGACTATCTTTTATCTATACAGTATTTAATGGGCAGGAACTAAGGCGTGTAATGTAAGGTAAGGGTTAGAGTTCCTTGTAAGAACAATCAGAGAAGTAGCTTTTTTTGTGAACTAGACTCAAACCCCAGACCACCAGTATTTTGGAAAGAGATAAAGATAATTCTAACCTATAGATGAGGAAGAGAACTAGTGCCCAGTCACAAAAAAGTCTTTTTATTGCTCCACTTAAATTGAAATCTCAATCTTTCCAGAGGGATAGGTCAAATTTTAGAGATTTTCATCAAGCAAGTCAAAAACCGTATCTATTGACATTTTAGATAACCCAAATGGATATACCTATGTTTCCTGAGAATAATATAAGTCTTACAGATAGGATCATAAATCTAGAATCTGAAGAAACATCAGAGTCCATCTGGCATGATCTTCTCATTTTGTGAAGGGGACAACTGGGACACAGGATGATGATGTGACTCGGGTTCCACAGGAACTCTATACCAGAGGTGGGATTTGTGACCAGGTTCTTTAACTCCAAAACAAGTACTATTTCCATATTAAGGAATTGTTCACTTCGTACAGGATATCAGAAAAGTACACAAATGACTGATACGAGAATTTAAGTGAAAAGGAAGTAAAACAAAGTGATATGACTAATTCAAGTAAAGAGAGATTGCTTCCAGAGAGAGCCAGGCAAGGCTTCTCTTTTATTCCTCCAAAAGAATGTATAGTCATCCTTTCCACATCTCGATTCAATACATCAAGGTTTCAACATATTGTGAATTGGCATCAGAAATTAAATGGTAATTTTGGGAGGAATTTTTCAGAAACTTAATCCTCAAAGGCCAGCATATGACACAGAAGATGCTTTGAAACTCAGAAATGTATGAAATATATATATATATATATATATGTAATACTCTATAATATCAACTCAAATCTTTAAGAAAGCACTGTAAACACCCCATAAAAGAAAAAGAAAAAAATTCACACTTCTTCTCTGGTATGAAAGGAAAACCTAAACATTTTATGCAAATTTTCCAGACCTCAGGGAAACCAAGTTCCTAACCCACAAGATGTAGAAGGGCTGTTGTAAGCTCAGTCTTTTCAGTGAAGCAAGACTATCAGCAACAGGTAAAGAAAATGCATGACTGGGTGAAAAAGTAAGTTGGGTTTTTTAAAAATGGGTAAAGTTAAAAAAAATTTTTTTAAATTAAAAAAAAATTTTTAAAAATGGGTAAAGTTTTAGACACCAGATGTGTATCATGAGTCAAGGAATTAAGAATAAATTCCTGTGATATGGGGCACCAAGATTCAATAGAAGCCTTTATTTCTTGCTTGTCTATAACAGGAGCATGTAGAAAGAATAGAGGGAGCTCTGTAAAGAGGGAAAACCAAGGTTAGAGAGATTAGCTGAGGCAGTGGTTTAGGTGATGAAGTGTCAAAGACAATCAAGATGTTTTATGACAAATTGTAAATATTAAAGCACCATCTGCAATAGTCTTAATTATTAATAAACCTGAATGACTCTTTCCCCTCTCCTATATTCAGTAAGGTTAAATTATAAACATTTTTTGACAGCCTTCTCTGTGTAAGGTGCTGTGCTAGGCTCTGAAGACATGGAGATAAAAAACGATACAGTTCCTGTCCTCAAAGAGCTTACATTTTACTGGAGGGATAAAACATGTACAAGCAAAGTATATGTATACATAATTCACAGTACATATATATATATATATATATATATATATATGAGAAAGGGGGAAGAAAGAAAAAGAGAGGGAGGAAGGGAGGGGAGGGGAGAGAGAGAGAGAGAGAGAGAGAGAGAGAGAGAGAGAGAGAGAGAGAGAGAAGAGGTTGAGAAAGAGGGAGTGGGGAGGAGAGGGGAAAGTTAGAGGAAGAGAGAGAAGGCAAAAGAAAGAGAGAAGGCAAAATAACTGGGAAAGTCAATTAGTCAATAAGCATTTATCAAGTATCCACTATGCATTAGGCATTATGCTAAGTACTAGGGATCCAAAGAAAGGCAAAAACACAGACCCTGCCCTCAATTAACTGAAAGTCTAATGGGAAGACAACTAGCAAACAAGGTATGTATAAACAAGCTAGAGACATGATAAATTGGAAATAATCAACAAAGGGAAAGTACCAGAATGAACAAGGATTGAGAAAGATGGTCCTTGAGCTGTTCTTTAGAAGAAACCAGGGTCTATAAAACAGATGTGAGAAGGGAATGTATTCCAGATATACAAAACATCTGTAAAGGTATGAGGTTACGAGAGAACATGTGTACAGGAACAGTCAGTAGACCAATCAGAATGGAATGGAGAGTTATAAAGAGAAGGAATATAACAGAAAGCAGGAAAAGTAGATGAGAGCCAGATTGTAGAAGGCTTTAAATATTATCAAAATTTTTGCATTTTACCTTTAGAGGTAATAGGAAGACTGAGGATTTTTTAAGGAGGGACACAATATGATCAGATCAGTGTTTTAGTAATATTATCTTGACAGTTAACAGAAACGCAAAAGACAGAGAGGAATTAGGTGGCTCTTATAGTCCAAGGAAAAGGTAATTGTGACTTGAACTAAGATAGAAAGAAAGACTAGAGAGAAAGTGGTAAAAGTAAGAGATTTTATGAAGATCGAATTGAAGACTTGGTAATTGATGGGCTATGGTGGTGAGGGGGAGGGAAGAATCATAGATAATGCCAAGGTGAAACAAGGTGAAACAAGACAGTTTCTTAAGGAAATGAACTGATTGTTTATTATGGGTTTTAGTGGGGCAAATGGGTATTACAGAATTTGATGAGAGAGTAGAGAGGTCAGAAGTTAGATTACATAGTTTTAAGAGATTTTGAATTGAAGATGTTTAATCAATAAGATTAGATGGTTCCAGGGGTAGCTAGGTGGTGCAGTGGATAGAGCACCAGCTTGGGGTCAGGAGTACCTGGGTTCAAATCCAACCTCAGACACTTAATAATTACCTAGCCATGTGGCCTTGGGCAAGCCACTTAACCCCATTGCCTTGAAAAATCTAAAACAAAAACAAAAGCAAAACAAAAAGATTAGATGGTTCCTCCAGCATGGAAGGAGGAAAGAGGTTGAGCTGATAATTGAAATGAAAAGATGGGCTAATGTGATATAATTGATGGGTCATTAAACCACTGTGTGCTAAACCAAAAGGTGTGCTGAACTTTAAAACTTTCTCATTTAAGATCATGGGGAACAGGAAGCTCATTTCCTTATTAGTCCTTCTTTTCTATCATTGGACAGCTTGAATTGGGACGGGGATTGTAGGAGTGGAGAGAAGGCGGTGAACATGACAGCAAACCAAAATTTATGTTGAATATATGAAGTAACTCCATTAGCATCCACAAAATACCAAGAGACCTCAGGGTGTTAGGAAATGTGTCAGTATGTATGGAAGACCTCAGTATGTTAGGTAGACCCCAACTAGAGGATTTATGAGAGTGTGGAGAAGAACAAGAATGAGAAGTCATTTAAGAGTTGAAATCTGCTTATCTGTTGAGGGAGTACTAGTTGGAGGGATTATCCACATCCAAGTATTTTTTTTCCTGTTTGTTTTGAGGAAATTGGAGTTAAATGACTTGTCTAGGGTCGCACAACTAGTAAGTATTTGAGGTTAGATTTGAACTTGGGTTCTCCTGACACCAGGACCACCTAGCTGCTCTTTACACCCAAATATTTCTAAAATAACTTCAAGGGTAAAATTGTCAGAATCAATCCAATTTTAATTGGAGCCATATTTATAATTTTCTGTGAATTAAATAAGTAAACAGCTTTATGCCCCTCTACAAGAAAACATCAAAGAAAATAGGTGTGATTTTTACCTAGAAAATAAAAAGGCAAAAGTAGCAGCCAAAGAAGCAGCAGTTTGATGAATCAGTAGAATTTCCAGAAATGGACTTGGATTTAATAAAAGAGAAGCTACTGTCCAACAGAGGAAAGGGATGCCTTATAAGGTAGTGAGTTTCCTGTCCCTGGAGAGCTTCAGTTGGAAGCTTTATGATCACTTGGGAATGGAAGGATTCATTCTTCTTCCAACTCTAATATTCTAAGATTGGCTTATTCTCTCTGAGACTCAGTGTCCTCACTGGACTAGGAATCAAGAGACCTGGTTACTTGTTCTAATTTTGCCACTGTATAGGTATGTGACTTTGTAAAAGTCTTTTCCCTCTTTGGGTGTCAGTTTCCATTTCTATAAAATGAAGACATTGGATTAGATAATCTTTAAACTTTCCTCTAATTCTACTACTACTACTACTGGAAGGATTTCATGCATAACACAAAGGACTTTTTGAGTAATACCCATTGAGATTTCCATTAGGAAAGAATCCATTTTTTTTCCAGATTCCATAATACATGGACACCAGAAGGTGCTCAGCACTCAGATTCTTCTTTCTGAAACTAATTACTCTAGGTTTGGGCAGGGAAAGGGAATGTTTGACTCTTTGTTCATATGGCTATGAGGGTTAATGAAGCTTTTTTTTTTAACATCTAACATCTTTTTTTGGGGGGGGGGGTTGCAGGGCAGTGTGGTTAAAGTTACTTGCCCAAGGTCACACAGCTAGGTAATTATTATCTGAGGCCGGATTTGAACCCAGGTTCTCCTGACTCCAGGGTCAGTGCTCTATCCACTGTGCCACCTAGCTGCCCAGAAGCTTTTTTTTTTAGTAACATGCTAAACAAATAGCTAGCATTTATATAGTTCTTTAAGGTTTACAAAGTTCTTTCCAGATCTCGTCAAATTTGGTTCTCATAATTCTGAGAATTAGATACTGTTTTAATCCTCATTTTACAGATGAACAAACCAAGGCAGAGAGAGGTTAAGTGACTTGCCCAGGGTCACTTGACTAATAAGTGTCTGGGGCCAGATTTAAACTTAGATTGCTCTATATTATTTCAATTGATGATCTTATCACCTCCCAGAGGCCCAATTATCACCAGCATGATGATGATTTGAGGTCTTCCAGGTCTGTGGTTGCCTTTTCTCCCACTTGTGGGATGCTCACTAGATATAATTTCTTTCCCAGGCTCCTCATGAATCTGTATCCAATCTGTCCTCTGCTCCCAAAACAGATCTTGTCATTGGCTACTCTAAAGCATGCTGCTAGGATACTGATGGGAGAATGGGAAGTCTAAAACAACTGGGTCTTTGGAAGCTAGAAAAGTCCTCCAGACAAAAGAGGGTGGGGAAGGGAGATACAGAACAAGGCCAAAACTGAAGCCTCTTTAGGCCCTCACCAGCCCCTGGGCTCCTCCTTGGAGGTTGGATGGAAGACTGTCTCTCTTGGCTTGTCATTTACCAGAACTCCCCTGATTCCAAGAGGCATTTTATGGAGGACCCAGTGAGTAAGACAAAATCCCTCAGCAAACAGAAGGGTCAAAAAAAAATAGGTTATTAACTTGCAATACGATTGCTAACAACTGAAGTGGAACTTGCTACCTAACCATCATTTGAGGGATGATTGTAATGCTGTGTTTACTTTACAATTAAATAAAATTGTTCTGCCTAATCATTTGCTTTTTGTTGGTGTGGCTAATAAATGAATCATGAAGTTCCAAATCTTTCTAGTCAAATAAATCTAAGTAAATTTTTTACCTAGCAAGGGGAAAGAATATGTCTTCATCTAGTGAAGGCAGAATCCCAGATTAATCTGACGATAGATATTTTTTGGGGGGGCTGCCTCTGATTTCACCAGGGAAATGGAAATTTGCCCTCATTGTCCACTGTAGATATAGGATAGTTAAACAGCAAGCCTGTGTCAGAAATAGAACTTGAACCTTGACCTTCTAGATGCCAAGCCTGCCACACTGTCCCTCAGTGACTTCTCAATGGTTATAGAGTTGCCATCACATATAAATTTGCTCACTTGAGCCTTATCAGAACCCTCTGAAGCAGGTCTTATATGTATCCTCATTCTCATCTTACAGGGGGGAAACTGAGGCTCAGAAAGGAGGAAGTGACTTGTGTGAGGCAGATGCTGGAAGTATTATCATCCCCTTCTTACAGCTGAGGAAACTGAGATTCATACATATAGCAAGTATCAGAGAGAAAATTCAAAACAGATTGGCCTGCCTCTATCCAGCTTACTGCTGTATCCACTCTGCCAAAATGATGAATGGTCTGAGGCAAAGGGCTGGCCTAGAAGATGCTTGAGTTACTTTTCAAGCCCAAGATCTATGACTCTCCAATGAAATCTGGGAAAACAAAGCTTGCCATGACAACAGGATGCCTGCGACAGTGGCAGCTCCTCTATGTTTGCTGCCAGCTGCCAAGCTGTGCAGACACAGACCAGAGGAAGTTTCTAGGGAGGGGAGTTAGCATCAGCTGTCGGTTTGATCACAGCAGTCTAAAAGACCCTTTATGCAGAATCTTAAGCAACCAGCTATCTCAAATAGCGTCCTGTTTAGAGAAAGCATCAGAAAATCAGTAAGCAAGCTGGTGTCGGGGACTGGCTTCCTAGACTCCATCCAGATTTGGTACCCATGGCTCATGATGATGACCCTGAATCCTGAGAGATATTAAATTATCTTCATTGCAGCAGTGTCAAATAGAGGTCTGGCCTCAAAGCCAAAAAGAGCTGAATTCAATGCCTTTCTCTGTCACATGCTAGTGTGACCCTGGGTACGTCACTTAACTTCATTTTGCCTCAGTTTCCTTCTCTGTAAATTGCGAAGAACATCTGTGTGATGCTGGGCAAATCACTTAACTACTATTTGCCTCTCATCTGTAAAACAGGGGTAATAATAAAAACTTTTCAGTGAACCCTTGAAAAGTCACTTTACTGTTATTTGTTTTCCCATCCAAAAAATGGGGATAAGGTTGTTGTGAGGATCAAATGTGAGACTCTTTGTAAAGCATTTAGCCCAGTCATATTATAGAAGTTATATAAATGCTAGCTACTTAACTATAGACTGTATGACCTTGGGAAAGTCATTTACCCTTTCCCTGCTCTAGGTAAATCTTAAAGACTTTATGGGGCAGAGAAGGTGCTGAATTTGTAGGAGGTCTTCACTGGGAGCTCTCTTCACCAAAGGGATTCTTGTCTCTAGTACCCCAACCATTTCCTCAAATGAGGCAACAGTGGTAAAAATCACTGAACACCGTGCCTGGTACTTAATGAATGTGGTTCCCTTTCCTTCCCCAATCCTTCTCTTTCAAAATTTAGCATCTCAGTTTGAGGCTAGGCCAGGTATAATTCTTTGCTTTGCCACATATTAGAGGCTACCTTTGGGAAAATTAACCTGTGGGTTAATAAAAACCCTAAAATATCTGCCTCCTACCATCATTGTGAGAATCAAATGAGATCATGGATATGAAGGTGAGATGTGTTGTAATGTGGGGAAAGGAGGTTGAGTCTGAGGGCCTGCTTCAGTCATTTATTTCCAGTGTTATATTAAGTCATTCTCTCCACTTCTCTTGATCTGAGTTTTCACACCTGTGAACTGAGGGGGGCTGGATTAATTGGCTTCCAAGATCTCTTCTAGTTTTAACTACATAGAAAGATCATTAAAATGTTCTATACTGGTAAAACTCCACACAAGCCTGTTGTTGTTCACTCGCTTTAATCATGTCTGACTCTTTGTGACCCCATTTGGAGTTTTCTTGGCAAAGATACTGGAGTGATTTGCCACTTCTATCTCTAACTCATTTTATACATAAGGAAACTGGGGTGACTTACCCAAGGTCACACAGCTAGAAAGTGTCTGAGGCCAGATTTGAACTCAGAAAGATGTGTCTTCCTGACTCTAGGCCTGACACTCTAACCATTGTACTGCTTAGCTGCCCTAATACAAGTATAAGCTATTATTATTTATGACTTCTCAAAAGAAATGCGAGATGCTCAGATTTAGAGAATTCACCACAAAGATTCACGTGCTTTATTTATGCCCTATTTATGGTAGAGCATTCTGAGCTCATACTGGTTCTTTTTTTTTAGATTTTTCAAGGCAATGGGGTTAAGTGTCTTGCCCAAGGCCACACAGCTAGGTAATTATTAAGTGTCTGAGGTCGGATTTGAACCCAGGTACTCCTGACTCCAAGGTTGGTGCTCTATCCACTGTGCCACCTAGCCGCCCCCTCTCATACTGGTTCTTATCAACCATAGTTGGATATACTTTAACTTGACTCTAATATTGTGACGCCATTTTAATCGTCTTAGAGAACAAAGGGCAACAACCAACGATTCGTTGTTTCTGATTCCTAATAATTAATCAATAAGCATTAATCACCTACTATATCATATAATGATAATCAATGATAATGATACTATATCATATAATCATACTAGATATATCCATATCTCTGGATTTACTATATCTGCATACAATCAGTGCTTACTAAGTTCTCTGTTCTTTTGCCTGTATGACTTGGGAAACTCATTTTGTTTCTCTTGGCCTTATTATCCTCATTGGTAAAATGAAAGATTTGGGCTAGATTATTTAAGTCTCTCTCAGCTCTGATCTCTATGCCATGAAGATCCTTCCACCCTTAATTTTCCAGGATCCTGAGTTTCTTGAATGCATGGCTTGAATAAAAAAGTGCATCCAAGAGAATAGCTTCAAAGGTGTCCATATTTGACAATGTGGAAGGAATGATGAGGACAATACTTTTGGACAGGTGGGTCTTCTTCTTCCTGAACAGTTACATTGTACATCATGATACACAAGGCCAACCTTGACCAGGATCCATTGCCAGATTGACAGCTGGGAATCAGTTTGGTCTGGAAGTAATATGAACCGTTTGGTCACCCTCTGGCTAACCTAGGACTGATCTAAGTGTAGCTGAAGTTACCAGCACTTGGAGTCCTCCCTACAAACACATACACACACCTGTTGCTCACAATTCTGAGCACACTGAGCATAGGAGATAAGAAAATAATCTCCTTTGAGACCTTCCTATTGGCTACTAGCAGTAAGAACTTGGATTTCAATCAACCACTGGAAATTATCTTCAGCAGACACATACTTCGAGCCACAGGACTATAATATAATGGTATCACATTATTTTAGGTCTCTGCCTGCTTTTATAAACCAAGCAATTTCCCTTAATTGTCCTTGCTTATGTCTCCAACTCTATAGGATACAAAAAATACAACTTTTTAATATACCAATTCTAGAAAGACAAATTGCTACTGATTTTTATTTTGACCTGAGCAGCTCAGGAATCCTTGGCTCTAGTCCTATATGGGTCTAGAATTAGCTCTGGCTTTAAACAAATGCTTCCATTTTCTTAAAGAATGACAAGTCATAGAATTTCAAGAAGGAAAGTATCTTAAAAGCATTCAGTCCAACTCAGCGATAAATTAATTTTACAATATCCCTCCTTCCAAATGGAAATTAAA
Source organism: Macrotis lagotis (assembly GCF_037893015.1). Classification (NCBI taxonomy): domain Eukaryota; kingdom Metazoa; phylum Chordata; class Mammalia; order Peramelemorphia; family Peramelidae; genus Macrotis; species Macrotis lagotis. The sequence continues at coordinate 59,730,158 of NC_133658.1, forward strand.
TTTATGCTTACCACTGATGAGGAATTCAATAGCAAGTTGTAAGGGGGAAAAAATCCTGTACTATTACCAATAGAAAAGACCTTGGACAAATAATTTTCTTTTCTCTGTACCTCAGTTTCCTCATTTAGAACAATGGAAAAATAATGCTCATGCTACTTACCTCAATTCAACTCAATTCAATAAGTATTTAAGGATATGAGGACAAAAATGGAAGTCCTTGACCCCAAGGAGTTCACATTCTATTACCAGGAAACAATATCTATACAGATAAGCCAATACAAAATACGTACACTAAATAAATGCAAACCAATTCAACAAGTGGCAGGACCAGGAAAGTACCATTTGAAGATGGCACTTGATCTGATCGCTGAAGGGAGCTTCAGGCGGCAAGACGCAGAGGTGAGAAGGGAGAACATTACAGATATGAAGGATGATTTGTAAGCCATAGAGTCAGAAGAGGAGATACACTTTTGGGTTGAAAGACAATAACTTGTAATTAGCCTGGCAAAGAGAGGTTGAAGCCAGAAACAGCCAGTCAGAGGAATTTGTATTTTTTTCTGGGAGCCACTGGACCTTCTTGAGTACTATTAATTTCACAGAGTGAATGATAGTTTGGAGAGATGAAAGACTGAATTCAAAGATGATTAATTAGGAGACTGGGGGAGAGATGAAAAAGTTCTGAATGAAGAGAAGACAGCTGCTGAAGATGTGGTGGTAGCAACCCTGTTGCCACTAGAACAAATTCTTCCAAATGGAAAGGTCTGATGGATAGAACATGAGATTTGGATGTCAAAGATCTGGCTTTGACTATCCAAATATGCCACGTCCTATGTGACTTTGGTCAAGTCATTAAAAAAAAAAACTTCATATTCACATTTTGTTTTTTTGTCGTACAAGGTAAAAGTTTTAGTAGCCTTCACATTTTTCTTGAGTTAGCTAAACACTTTTATAGACATATATATACATCATCTTTACATTTAATTTTATTGTATATTCCCTTACTTTTTTTTTTAGGCAATTAGCGTTAACCCGGCACAACTAGTAAATGGCCGAGTCCAACATTTGAACTCAGTCCCCCCGACTCTAGGGTTCTAATCACTAGCTGCCCCCCACTTTTATTACTGAAATACCTGATGGTAAACAATGCATATAGTACTCACATAATGGGAAGCATAATTCCACTCAGGACATATTTTACATTATAAGGAAAGTTAATGAGATACTGTGCTCTTCAGTTTCAGATTAGTCCAAATGTTTTAGTAATAATAAACTTGTACTATAAAAGATAGCTTTCATAAATTTTTTTCAGTAGGGAAAGTTCTTTAAGTAAATGCCAGATTACATTTATAAAATGAGCCATTTTTCTATAATAAGTTGAATATAACTATACAAGAGAACTACTTAACCTATTGGCCTTAATATTGTTGTCAAATTGGGTACAAACATCTTCTATGGCTAATTTCAAACAAACAAAACAAACAAATCTCATAGGAAATTAAGCTAATTTGACCAAAATGGTTGAAATAATTCCTGAGTTTTAATATTCAAGACAATTCAGATTGTTTTTTCACCTGATTCCTAAGGCTGTGGATTTCCTTCTTGATCAGGATGGACTGTATATTTACTTTCAGATACAATAGTGCTCATTTCTTCAAATGTTTTTGATATTTATGTTAACCTATTCCATTTCACACAAACATCAAAGGATTCCTCTGTGCTCCTTATAGGTACCATCCTCCTCCAGGGCTATCTGGATCCAGTGGCCAGATATGAATCAGGATGAGTGGAGATGACCTTTGATGCAAGGCAGTCAGGGTTAAGTGACTTGCCCAAGGTCACACAGCTACTAAGTGGCAAGTGTCTGAGGCCAGATTCAAACTCTTGCCTTCCTGAATCCAAGGCCAGTGTTCTATCCACTGTGCCACTTTACCCCTCTCACTCAAATCCAATTCACGTGCTTGTCATGGCATCATCTCCCCGATATCATGGTCTTCTTTGAATATAAAGGACAAATATTCTTGTACAATCTTCTTTAGGAGTTGGCACTTCCAATTTGGTTTCTTCTGAAGCTTCAACTGCAAGAAGAGCCTGCTTGTGAAAAACTTGAATACTATGGATTTCTTGAGAGACCATATTAATCATTCATTTTCCTTATCATCTGTTAGATCAAACGGTTGCTGAGCAAGATCTTTAAGTCATTCAGAGCCTTTTCCATTATATCATTAAGTTCACCCCTTATCTTATTTTGCTGGGGTACTTTTGATCCAAGACCACCAAGATCAGATCCAATCCATCGAACCTGATGCTTAGATCTTTTTTGAAGCTAATACATTGATGATGTCATATATTCTTCCTTTCTGTCCTACCAATGTTGCAAATTCATTTAAATCAACTCCGACAGAGGCGAATTTGATAAGCTCCATAAATTTACAAGTTAAATAAACCAAAGGTACATCATAAATGAGTACATGCCACTCAGTGCTTCAGCAGATTCTCTATTTTGGTCGGCAGCTGGGGATTCCATGCATGGATTCTAGGTTCCTCCGGCAGACCTCAGGATCTGTAGTGATGTCCAGTTCCCAGTCTGAACTTCAGACATCTCCTCATCAGGCTAGCTAAGTTGAGATCTCACGGTCCTTCTCCCACTGGCTCAGTTTTAGGGTACCCCAAGATTGCCTGTTTAAGTTGGAGTCACTCCCCACCCTGCTTCCCATTGCATGGTGCCCAGTTCCCCTAGGATGACAAGTCATTTCTATGAATTTGAGTTTCATCATTGGCAAAATATGGACAATAATATTGATTGTATTCAGGACTAGAAAGAATGCAGATGGGTCAAATCAGGTTAAGGGCAACTAACAAATATCAAACCCATTGGTGAGTTAGGGGGATGTTTACCCCAAACATGTAAAGACTTCCCTTGGTAGAATGGTAGATAAGAACAATTTGTTCCAAAGATCAAAGGCAGTTGAAGCAGGCATCATGGAGCACTTAGAGCTTGGTCAGACATTAAAGATTTTTATCCTGCCACTTGACTTAAATGACTTAGGCAGAGAAAGTGAAGGTGATAACTTTTTCCAACTCACTTAAATCCAATTCATCTACAAATCAAGATATCAAGATGTCTTCCTCTAAAAAAAAAAAGGATGAACAGTAAGAAAGGACATTTGAAGTCATCTAGTCCAACCTGGTCATGATGAAGATGAGAAAGTGAAATCTAGAATGATGAATGACTTATCCAATGGTGATTTAGACAATGGTGATTAGATTTGAGAAGAAAAGATAGTACTTGAGATTCTAGCCCATCTTCTTTGACTCCAACGCTGGTATCCATTATCCATTGTGGGTGGGGCTCAAATTAAGTAAAGCAGGGTGCTATGTAACCATAAAATTTATAAAAATACAAGCAGTTATGGTAATTGAATCCTCCACAGTGCTCAAAGCATAACTGAAGGAAATGCTAGCAGAAATAGATAATGGGTCTGTCATCTGAGGATCAGGACATCTTGATTAATAAAGAACTAGGTCAATTGTACCCTGATGGATTTTTCAGACTTGGCAACTCACCAATCTCATTTTGTCTTGTTGTTTGTGCTTTATTCTCAAAGAAGACCATTAATATCAGGGACCAACTCCATTTACCATATCATAGAAGGGCTATAATTTGTATATATATATAATTTTTTTTTGTTTTTGCAAGGCAATGGGGTTTAAGTGACTTGCCCAAGGTTACACAGATAGGTAATTAATAAGTGTCTGAAGCCGGATTTGAACTCAGGTCCTTCTGACCCTAGTGCTCTATCCACTGTGCCACCTAGCTGCCCTCCAATTGACACTTATATTGATGAATTCCGTTTGTTGAAGTATACAAATGTTAAACAGACTGAGCCAGGGACAGAATGAGAAAGAGTGGTGCAAGAAAAATTTTAATGAACAGCTAGGAGGCAGGAGGATAGTAGTTTGAATCCAGCCTCAGACACTTACTAGCTGTGTGACATTGGGTAAGTCACTTAACCCTGACTACCTCACATCCAGGGTCATCTCCAGTTAACCTGATTCATATCTGGCCACCGGATCTTAGATGACTTTGGAAGAGAAAGTGACTTAGCACAGTACCTCCTCACTCAAATCCAGTTTCATGTGCTTGTCATGGAATCATCTCCCTGACATCACGGTCTTCTTCAAGAATGAAGGACAAACATTAACAAATGAGATGACCAAATTCCATGAGAATGTTTTAAAATTTCTAAGATTAAAACTAATTTCCAATTATTGTACACTCTAAGTGTTTTTTCCTTTATAACAACCTGTAAATATACCCAGAAAACTGGTAGTCTATCCCTCCCTGTCCCCCCCACCCCAGGATTTACCCTTCTTAGAAAGACTACAAGTCCATTTTCTGGATAGAAAAACTAACAGGTGACTTGAGGGTAACATAGTTAACAGTCAGATCTTCAATCTGACTTCAAAACCAGTACTGTTTTCATTCTACCACTGCTGCCCCACTCTAAGAAACCAGAGGCCTTAAGTGGTGTTAGGCTGAATTCTTTTCTTCTCAAATCTAATCACCATTGTCTAAGCATTTAAGCACATGCTTTCATTTTTTCAAGCTTATAGAAGCAGAACTGCAATCAAGGTTTTGAATGAAGTTTCTAACAGAAAATATTCATTACAAACACATGTACATTCAGACAAAGCAAACAAATTCAGAAGCTTGATATTCCAACATAACAACACTGAACAGTGATATAATGAGGGGTTTGAGAACCGACCGTCATTCTGGGATTTATTGTTCAGAGGGACAAATATTCCTCTCATCTCTGAGTGTGATTAGGACTACTATGATCTTTGAACTGGAAGACAGTGGTGAAGCACACCTGGGAGTTTTGAAGAGGACACAATGTGAATGAGAACAGTTTAAAAGGAAGGAAAGGAGACACCATTAACTGAGGAGCAGTGGTAGTGGGGGAGGAGGTATCCTCAGCCCTATCAGAGCCTGAACAAACTGAACCAAAGAGGCTCAACAGTGGAAGGGAACAATGCAATTAAAGGAGAAAAGCAGGGGAGAAAGGGGAGGGGAGAGAAAGTGAGGGGTGAGAGAGATGAGAGGGAGATACAGACACAGATAGGCAGAGAGACAGAGAGATGGACAAGAAAAGAGACTGAGAGCCAGAGTGAGAAAGAGACAGAAAGACAGAAAGAGATAGAGGCGGAGAAAGAGAGAGAGAGAGAGAGAGAAAAAAATATATAGAGAGACAGAGTGAGAGAGACAGGGAAAAAGACAGACAGAGTGAGAGAAATAGAGAGACAGAGACAAAGTGTGAGAGAGAAACAGAGAGATAGAGATAGTGTGTGTGTGTGTGTGTGTGTGTGTGTGAGAGAGAGAGAGAGAGAGAGAGAGAGAGAGAGAGGTATAGAGACAGAGACAGACAGAAAGAAGAAAGAGCACGCCAGAGAGAGAGTGAGTGAGCCAGCAAACTAGCAAGTTGTAGGGTTTCTGCTGGCAACCTCGGAATCCAGAAATTGGCCTTAAGGGAAGTCTTTAATTGTCTCTTCGGGGATTAATGCAAATTCCCAAAGGTTGAATCTTTTCTGTTCTTGTCAAGGAATAGGTACTGCTAAATACTCTTTTCCCTTCTTTTATCTCAACCTTTCTTATATCTTTATTTCATTTCAAATATAAAGAACCTGGAGTGAACATGAAGGCTTTTATTGTCTACTTACTTAGCCCATGCTGTGAAAAGGGCCATAGAGGAAGTCAGGAATTAGTTAGAAATGCAACATTTCAATTAGGACCAAACCTTTCTGTGAATGTTAGGAATGTTCTTAACCCAGGGCCCTGAGCTATTAGGATTATATTGATAACTTTGCTTCTGATAATAAATTCCATAATATAACAGGAAAAAGAAACCAAGGGGCCTAAAGGCTATCAAATTGCTTCTAGGCTAAAATCAAGCTATTTGGAGAGATGAGAGGGTTTGATCCAAGAAAATTCACACTTTAAACCAGGAATGAGCGAACTATAGCCCAACTGCCAAATCTGTTTCTTGTTTTTGTACATCTTGGGGAGGTAAGAATGCTTTTTACATCTTTTTTAGTAAGTATATCTTCTACCCTAAACTGAGGGCTGGGAACATATAGACTAAAATCATTTTGTATGACCCATGAATATGGTTATAAATATCCAAATGACCCTTGGCAGAAAAAAAGGTTCCCCTGCCCTAAACTAATCCCTAGGGAATAAATAGGCAAAGCCTGGGAAGGATTCAGCTTTACCTCTTACTGTAATAAAGAAGGGGGCAAAAGGATCAGATATGGATACACATAGAGAGATACGCATTAAAGTTATACCGAAAATATATCTGTCCTAAACATTAAACGATCCCTTTTATAAACACTCCTATCGAACAAGGTAAAAGATTGTTATAACCATCACACAAAATGATACTGCTCGAAAAAAAGTCATTTTCTAACAGGCAAGTGATTTTAATGTGTTTCAAGTATTTAAAACTTTGTTATATAGTTAACTACAAATAAAATATAGCAACATGCAGAAAATTAATCCAAATAAAAAGAGATAAAATGAAGAGAAGATCCAAGTGTGGTAAAAGAGGGGAGGAAAGTACAAACACAAAAACAAATTTTTAAAACCATAGTCTCCCATGCCCCTTAACCCCTCCCCTACCTCCAGATTTGTTACTTAAAGACTGTCACAACTCCAAAGACTTCTAACCACTCAAAAGATACTTAGGGAAACAAGTGGTGGAAGAAAAGAAGTCTAGCATCTCATTCAGTACAAATAGCATCCATTTCATTGCTTTCACCATTATCAGAAATTACAACCTAAATTTCCAGTTAACTTTCAAATACTCAAGATGTCTTTGAACCACCTCAACACGGCCCTCTCCTTCCTCCTCTCAGACTTTATGTTCTTGCAACAGTTTAAAGAAAACCCTCCTAGTGGCAAAAACTTTAAGAGACCAGGGCCACCTCAAGCTCTCTATCCTAACCCTATTAAAAAAAAAATTCAAAGAAATAAACATGTTTTAAACCTAATGGTGGAGACAACAAGTTCATGAAGTACAAACTTTATCTTCATAATTTTTATTTTCACATTCGTGAGACTGAAAAAAAAATTAGTAAATAGATGTGTAGGACTATGCCTGTTCACAAAAATTCAGATCCTGCATAGAGAAAAACATATAGAAGAAACATGATGTGCCAAATCATTTGAGCCACAAATATTTACCCAGTGCCCAAGGTGGTGGGCTAGATGCTGAGAAGTACTGAGGAAGTAGTTTAAGGAAACAAACTTCTCAATATAATGACATCTTAATGGTAGTATAAAAAAATCCTCTTGGCAAATCATCAAATGGCCAAACAGGTAAGCGGCATTACAAATGTTAATTGCCAGAGTAGGGCCCTAATATAATCATGCACTTTGCCCCATCTGGTATCATGGGCAGGCGGCATCACACCATAATAATTAGAGCCAGGGAACATACAGTAGTCAGTGGGCTCCAGGCAGGGATCAAAGGGTCCTCACTGCTGAGCAGCATTCCAGGGGAGAACTCAGCCGGCAATCTAGAGGCAAGGTTTTAGCAAAAGATGTGTTATAAAAAGTATAAAAACATTTCAAAAATTCTAAAACTTGCTGGGCAGATGCAGAGTTTGTGCCCTGGCACCTCAGCTACTTGGGTAATTATGAGTATTTCCTACAACACAGGAATTTCTGCTGGTGTTCTGTATGGATAACCTGCATCCCAGCAAAATGAACAGAAAAGCTATATATACATAAACAAACCTTAATTGCAAGATCACAGTGTATCCTCCAAGATCAGAAGGGTTATTTCTCAGAAAGTTTTGAACTATCACAGAGATGTCAATTTTATACTGCTCATAGGATAGAAGTGAAAAAAGACCTTAGAGTCATTCTAGACCATGCCACAATCCTCCACCTCCTTTCCCCGACATAGTGGAAGAAATTGCCACTCATCAGTATTCAATGTTTTGCCCAGGGTAATATGGTAATAGTATGTAGCAGAGCATGAACTGAAATTCGAAGACTTTTGCTGCCATATGCAAGGCTCCTACAGCTAGACTACATTGCCTCACACCAAATCACACTTCCTCCTTTGGCAAGCATGCTAGCCCTGCTCTCTCTCATAAGCAATGCTGCTTATGAGGTTTACTTTTTAGAAGTCATGAGTTTGCAAGTCTTGTTAAATTAAATTGAAATGTGTTCTTTGAGAGTATCTCTTGTCAGACCCAGTTTGTAGAATTGAACATTCACACATCTGTGAGGTTTGGGTTCCTGCTAAATGTTGGAATCATCTAATAAGGTTGTTTTCTAAGCTCTCAATTTTTTTAGGTTCCTGCAGGGTTCAAGAAATTGGATTAAAGTCTTTGGTTGAGGGACAACCAAAATTAATACCCATGGCTCACCATACATTCTGAATATTTAGTATGACTTTTGGACCAGACAACTCTGGAGACTTTGCTTGTGGACCTGTCAAAATAGCAGCTAACATTTTGAGATTAAATGATCTCCAAGGTCCTTCCAGCTCTAAATACAATGATTCCTATCAGAGCAACTCTGTTGATAAAGTTCTTCTAAATGGATAAAGTGGATTTTTTAAAAAAAATTAAGCTAGGAGACAAAAAAAAAGCTGTTCAGGGTTTTTCCCAATATACCATTGTATTTAAGTCTTAGGAAGCTCCTTAAGATTATATGGCATAGAATCCAATCTTCATTGGTGGAGGGAGGCCTCACCCTGAGAATTATAAATCAAAGGTCTTTAATATATTAACTTATTGACCCCAAATGCATTCATTTATATTATCCTGTCTCAGTGAATATGGACTTTGAATACATATCTGAAACTGAGTTATATTTCAAGACTTTTGAAAACAAAACAAAACATAATCATTTAGAAAATCCACAAAGGATCCACATGTTTTCAAAGTTAAAGTAGTGGTAAGAGTTGACTTTATAGGAATGTGAATGAAAAATACTGTCTTTCCTAAGAGATGGCAATTGCCAAGGAGATAAGTATGGAGGGGAATATTTATCAACATGATGTGACCAGGGTTTTTCAATGTGTAAATATGCTACCTATTCTTCAAATCTGATATTTGAAGCTTTATGTGTTCTAGTCAATACAGAGCTGAAGTAGACTTTGAATTTGTATTTTAAAAGGCAAAACTCAACCCAAGTGATTTATAGAAGGGAGCTTTAAAAAACAAAAAAGCATGCCTTAATACTGTCAATGAAGATACTGCAAAATATCAGGCTAAAGACCCAATAGCCCCACATCGAGAGATCAAAACCAAGGCTAACTAATGCATGTCACCTTTATTCTAAAGAATATACCTAGTTATTATAGGGTCATCTGGAAACAGACAGTTGAGCTGCGATAACTTCATGTATTTCAAAGAATTAGATAGCTTTCACTGCTCACACAAGACTGGGAGTAGGACTAAGCCAGATTATCTCCTAGTTTCCACAATCATTAAATGATGTATGCTAAGCTCAGGGCCTTTCTCCTCACCCTTGAACCTTTGTAAGGTGCAAAAAGTCACAGCAATGTCTATGGTACTTGATCATGACAGAGAGTGAGATGTTGAGTCGGGGAGGGGATGAGCATTTCTATAATGATTATAACGTACAGGCACTGTGCTGCCTGCTGGAGGGTCAGCAGTGCCCTAAGGAAGATCATGAGAATTTTGAAATCCAATATTAGCACCATCAGGTCTCTTTATAGGAAGGAAGGAGCCTGCTTAGCTGTTTTAAAAACCTGCTATAGCACAACTGACCGGTAGAGGGCAGGAATCAGGTACAGTAGGCTACCACTGAGTACCTGACTCCTCTGTTCCAGTGCCACCGGATTCAACAAAAAGAAGGATGGAAAATGTGTTTTACACTATATGAATGTGTTGTTTTCTTCCCAGGGCTATGTTTATTTTTCTAAGGCTAACAGAAGCAAGTAATGAAAAAAATCAAAATTAGAAGGAAATAAATTAAGATGTTTCTTCTTTTTAAAAAAATCAGATTTGTGATTTCATGGGAAGTTTTACCCCTTTTTTGCAACTTATATGTTTAAAGAATGGACTGGAGGCACTATTCAATTAAGTGATTTGCCTAGGGTCGCACAACCAATATGTATGAGAGGCTGGATCTGAACTCAAGTTTTTCTGCCCCCAGGTCAGCTCATTATCCACTAATCTGTATTTCCTCTCATACTTTTTTGATATTAATAATAATATTTTTGAAAAATCATGCCTTTTCTTATCCCAGGCAACATGAGATGTTTCAAGGATTACTACACCCTCTCTCCTCCCTTACTTGGGTCCTTGGCTTTGGGACATCAGCCATTTCTAAAAGTTATCAAAAATTCTTTGATACTCTATACTAACTCCTACAAAAGGAACTCTGACCTAAGGGAGAGATGGTCATGAAAGCAGGTACAAAACATTTAGTTGTAGTTTATATGAAATTGTAAAATCATAGATTTATTAAAGTCAGAGAGGTCTTTGGAAATCATGTAGCTCAACCTCCTCAATTGAAAGATGCAATGGCAGGGACTCAGACATAGCTCAGTTATGCTTCCTTATAGGAGGTGCTAGGTATTCATCAGCAATTTGTATTGGAATTTCTGGTCAGTCCTTTGAGACCAGTTTATACATGAAAAAATAAGGTTGCTTGTGACATTTACCCAAGTTTTCAGAAAAAGGAATGTAGGTGATGCTCATTCAACACATTAAAAACCTAAGAAATTTAATGAGGGATGAAGGGGGATGCTTGAAAATATAAATAAAGGGTTTCATCTATTCATCACAACTGTTTGGATTTTTTTGTTTTCCAAATGACTGGTACCACTTCTGAGTCTGAGACCATGGCTTTAGAAAGTTGTGATTACTAATGTATACCAATTGTTTGATACTCTTCATATCATCCAACTCTATTAAGAGCCTATAAGGCATAGTGTGGTGGGACCACTGACAACATTATCCCTACAGTTGTATTGTCTGCAAAGTTTCACTATAGGGCAATGTGTCTAGGAAGAAACCAATCCAGATGAGGATCTACACTGAAAGGCAGTAGACCCAAGTGCTAAAGGCAGAAGGGCCGTATGCTGCTATGGGGAAATGGAAAGTCACCACTTCTCTGGGCCTCAGTTTCCTCATTGGTAAAATGGGGGATTAGATAACCTCAAGGGATCCTTCCAGATCTATGATCTTACTGCTCCTATTTTATTTACTTATTCTGCAAAATAATAAACTACATTACATCAATCTTTTAAAAATGGTTATTAATTGTTGCAGAATACCAGAAACATAAAAGTAATAAATTGTAGTTTAAATGTTATCTAGTATGCATATCTAACTTAAAAATTCTAATAGCACTTTTCTCTCTTGGGACTCACTAAAACTGTATCAGAGGATTCTGGCCAAGTTCCAGATATCTTATCATCTGTACTTCTGTCCCCAAAGTGCTAGGGGAAAAAAGGTTGCCATTAAAGAAGACATTCTTGAAGATGACTTGATAAAGAGTAGGGCCATCCCAGTTCAGTCATCGCCCTCGATCCTGATGCCTCTTAGTTTTAGTTTTTTTCTTTTTGTCCTCTGGTCTGGGCTTCAAGGCGCAAACGCAGGCAGACACTCCAGCAATGGCTTTTGGGAGGTCGGTCCCTTTGAACCACTTGTTTTTTTCATGGTCATAAACCTGGACTGTTTTGGAGAAGGTGGTGTTTTCCCAGCTGTAGCCCCCTAAAATATAGATTCTCCCTTCCCACACGGCCACACCAGACTCACTGTTGGCCTGTAGCAAAGGAGACACCCGTGTCCACTGGTTGCATTGGGGACTGTAAGATTCCACACTCAAGATGTCAAAACGTTCCATGGATTCGATATTGTCATCACTGCCTCCAATAGAGTAGATGTTGTCCTCCAGGCTACACATACTGTGCCAACCCCGGGCTGTGATCATGGGCCTCTTCTCTTCCCACACATCTGTACGGTGGTCATAGCAGAGGAGATTTTTCCGATAAGGGCCAATTTGATAATCGTGTCCTCCAGAGATATAAACAAAGTCCTTATAGATGGTGCCAGCATGACCATATGTAAATCTAGAAACAGGGAGAAATCAAGATCAGTACTTCCTGGATATTCCGCTCTTAGTATTGACTCTACAATATTAGGGAAAACACATCAGACTTGGAATCAGGTGACCATCATTTACTATCTCCTATTTTAGTTACCTTGAGGTTATTTTTTAGCACTTTCCATTCATTTCCAGTTATCAAGTCAAATCCTGTCCCTTTTACCTATCAGTGTGACTATGAGCATATCAGAAAATTTAAAGTTAGAAAGGATCTTGGAAATAATATGGTGAAATTTATAGAAGAGGAAATTAAGACCTAGAGAGGTTAAGTAAGATAGGAAATAGAAGAATGTTTTTAGCAAGATTTGAACCCAAAGCCTCTAAATTCATTACATAACACACCACTCTGTAATTCATTCCATTATATCACACTCTAAACCTCAGTTTCCTCTTTCATCATAGTCAGTGATAATAACTGTATTAACTACCTCAATGGGTTATTATAAGGACCTAAGAAGATAATGGATGTAGAATACTTTGTATATCCTAAATCAGTATAAATAAGTCAGCTACTATTGCTAATGACTATTACTGATGGCTAATATTTACCAAAAGTCACTATGAATTTCAGTGTGCATTTCAGTCATTCATTCTAGGTGGGGGTAATAGGAGCCTGTACAAAGGTAAAGGGGGCAGAAATAAAGATAACAAGATAAACGCTGGGGAGATAGAATTGAAAAGACTTGGTAACTTATTGGAAATAAGAGTAAAGTCAAAGATAACACACAACAGGGTAACAATTGTTTTTCAGTCATTCAATTATCTCTGACTTTTCATTACCTTATTGTCTATCTAGTTTTCTTTGTAAGACATTAGAGTGACTTGCCATTTTCTTTTCCAGGAGATGAAGGCAAACAGAGTCTGAGATCATATTTGAACTCAGGTCTTCCTGACTCTGGGCCCAATGCTCTAGCCACTGAGCCACCCAACTTCTATATATTAATATATTAAATGGCATCACCTAGCTGCTATATGAGAAAGTCATATGAGATAGCAAATGATGGCTCGACAGCCAGAGATAGTGAAGTCAGGATGCATGGCATCTTTATATGTACCCACAGAGTTTAAACTGTGCTGTACACACAGCAGATTCTCAATAATTATATAATCCATTAAGAAGTTCAGAGGCCAAGAATTTCTTTAAAAATAATCCCCTGTTCTATAATATATTTAGTATGGTGCATTCCAATTGGACTTATTGTGTCATTTGGGAACATTGGAGAAGGAATGGGTGGTACTCATTCATTTACTCGTTCATTTCTTTATTTTTGGTGGAGAAGCTTCCAAAAGGATGTAGAGAAAAGAACATTTAATTGGCTCAGTTTTGTTACTTAAGGGTAATGTCACTTTGAGCAATTCACCGTCACCTCAGTGACTATCAGTTTCCCTAATGCTAAGTGGGGAGGACATCCTCCTCATCATATGTGGCATAAACTTGAGGGCAGAGATTGGTTAAGTTTTTGTCTTTGTGTCCCAGTAATCAGAAGAGTACCTGGGGCAGAGTAACATTAATAAATGGTCTTACTTTCATTTACTTCTTCAGTCATTCACCCTCTATGAATTGATTATTAATTATTCATAATAAATTAATCTGGACATTTAAAAATGGAACATTTTCTTTTGCCTATTGTGTCCAGTCAGAGACACCAGAGCTGGTACTTGGTGGATGAGGGGTGGGGGTGGGGGAGGACAGGGCAGAATGTTAGTATTCTCTTGGGATATGATAATCACCTTTCCTGTCATCATCACTTATATTTTTAATGAACTCTGTAGCTTTAAAAGGGCTTGCACATACATGATTTTATTTGATCCTCATAAAATCCCTGTGAGATGGGGAAGTAAGGGAGAGAGGAGGGGAAAAGCATCTATTAAGATTCTTCAATGTGTCAAAGCACTATATTAAGCCTTTATAAATATCATATCATTTGATCTTCACAACAGTATGGTGAGGTAAGTGCTAAAGCCAGGTATTATAGAGGGAGTGTGGCATGATGGAATGAGTAAGGGATTTGGAGTCAATGGGCCTGGGTTTGAATCTTGTCTTAGCCTTGCCACACCACTTGGGAACTTGCGCAACCAATCAATCAATTGATTTATTAAGCACTCACTAGATGCCTGGTATTCAGATAAGAAGCTTGCCCTCATGGAGTTTGCATTCTAAAGGGACAGACAACTGTATATAAATGGATACGTATAAGACATATTGGTGGTGTTTGTACTTCTGGAAGAGGGATATGATTTCATGACCTACAAGTTAATTGGATTTAAGTGAGTGAGTGCTGTGTAAAATCATCAGCCTGCCTTTCTCCCCCAGAATCATTTAGATCCAGTGGCCAGATAGAGATCAGGAGGACTGGATATGGCCCTGGACATAGTGAGAGACCTTAGCCTTTTAAGCTAAAGTCACAGTTTGACAGAGGTAACAATGCCCATTCATTGAATGAGGATAGGTAAGAAATGAGGCAAAGAATGGCCTCTTTTAAGCTGTATAAAGAAGGGCTGGAAGGGAGGGCAGAAGCAGCTAGGGAATCAGTGGCATTTGAAATAAATCTTGAAGGATATGGGGGAGCTAGAAAGTGAAGGTGGAGGGCAGACGTAGGGGACAGCCAAGGCAAAGGTAGAGAAACAGAAGATCAAGCATCTGGTTGAAGAATAATAACCAGCAGGCTGATATGGCCAGACCACAGGGTAATATGTAAGACTAAGTCTAAAGAGGTCAGGTTGTGGTGAACCTTAAATGTTTGATTCTGGAAGCTACTAGAGTTTACTGAGTGGAAGGTCTTGGAATTAGGTGAGTTAGTTTCCCTGAGCACTGGTTTCCTCAACTTTAAAAGAAAAGGGTGGAAGACAAGTTCCCTTCTAGCTCTAACTCTAAATGGAAAATGAACCTCAGACATCTTAACTGATTCCCCAGTTCCACACAGCTTTGGCTACTTGGAGGGAGGAGAGGGGCGGGGAAAGGGCAAACTAGGACCTCTCAGTATCAATGCCAAATTACCTAGAAGATGTACACAGGGTTCGCTTTGGTATATGCCAATCAATTCTCCACATCTCTGCACTTCATATTCTTGACTTCAATTCTACCTTTCCCCCTACCTAGAGGTTCCAACATGAGTAGGTTGAAGGATTGAAGTATTGGCTCTAAGAGACACCTGTCTTATAAACAGGCAGGGCATCTGACTTTGCTGAACCTTGACTTTTCTATTAAAAAGGGATAGCATCCTTAGGATGTTCTATGATCAGCCTCTCAGAAAAAAACTAGAAGAATGCACTTTTCTTCTTTCTTTCCAGAGACAGGGGACAATGAGGGCTACAAGAATAGGTTGAGTTCAAGGTCAAGAAGACTTGAATTTCAAGGCTCACCTCCAACATACAGTGGTTGTGTGACTCTGGTGAGTAATTGAACCTCTCAGTGCCCGAGACCAATCCACAACTACAGCTAACGTTTATGTAGAGACAGAAGGTCAAGGTAAAGAATTTTATATTATGTCAACTGATCCAAGAATTAAGTGGAATTTTATATTGGTAGAGGGAATTTCTTCACTGAGAATTTATTTTTACTAATGAAATGGGAAATCCAGAGCAAAAAAAGAGTTACAGTTGACATTTTTCATAGCATTTTCAGATTTTTGAAGAGCTCTAAAAGTTTATTGCATGTAAGCATGTAAGCCAGGCATGATTGGTTTAATTTTCCTAGTTTTACATATGAAGAAACTAGAGCTCAGCCAGATTAAGGTGATCACACCTCTAAAATCTGTAAAACGATAAATTTGAACACAGGTCTTCCTGATTACTAATCTAGTACCCTTAACCAGGAGTCTATACTGCTGTTGTAAAAGCTCCCATTAGAGCCTGCCACTGAGAACACAACTACCTTGGCAAACCTGCTACGTAGGACCAGGAGTCACTTTTTGGATTATACGCCTCCACAGAAGAAAGTGCCCCGTTTTCATTCCTTCCACCGACAGCTACCAACATGTCTGAAATGGAGGCCAGGTAGAAATCCACTCGGCGCTGGTTCATGGAAGCCACCTGCAAAAAAAGGCCACAATAATTTACTTACTGATCAGGACCCAGAAAGAGATTCTACATGCGATATCCTACAGCAGCAAAGAGAGAAGTAGCAGTAGCAACTGGCATTAAGGTAGCAGATGAAGGTTTAGAAACTTTATAACAATCTCATGAGCATTAACAGATATCAATATTATTACTATTTTGATGCTGTCATTTTGATTTGGGGGAGGCAATAGGGTTAAGTGACTTGCCCAGGGACAAGCTCATAAGCCTTTGACAGCAGATTTGAACTCAAGTCCTGCTGACTCCAGGCCAACACTCTATCCACTGTACCATCTAATGCTCCTCCCCTTGGTTTTCCAAAATGTATGCTGAGGGAGAAGCAAGAGGGACTTTTACAAGTGTGTGCTTATAAAGTAAGATGAAAGAAAACAAAGAAGGTTGGATTTGGAGTCCTAACTCCAGGCCCACCACTCTATCTACTATGGCATCATCTACCTGCACTTTGGTGCTTTTATTGCCCCCATGTATGGATGAGGAATCTGAGGCAAGAGAGGTTAAGTAACTTGCCCAGGCTCACACAGCTAGTAAGTCTAAGGAGGTTTTGAACTCAGGTCTTCCTGGGTCCATCCCATGGAAGATGGAAGATTTGATTCCAGGTCCAGAGCTTCCTGCACTATGGCATCACCTAGCTGCCCATCTTTACTTTTAGTCCTTTCACTGTATTTTATTCCTTTTTTTCTTTTTCCTTTTTTTTCCCCAAAAGGAAATGGGGGTTTAAGTGACTTGTCCAAGGTCACACAGCTAGGTAATTATTGAGTGTCTGAGGCCATATTTGAACTCAGTTCCTCCTGACTCTAGGGCTGGTACTCTATCCATTGCACCACCTAGTTGCCCCCATTTTATTCCTTGTGTTCCTCTTAGGTGAAAAAACAGAGTTTGGACAATTGCTAATGAAGCCACACTCTCCCCTTTCCCTTCTAGTTTCTCCCATCTTATTTGTTGTTCCTCACCCATGATTCCATTTTCCATACTGGTATTTGCATTGACCATCTCTCTTACCATCCTCCTAACCTTGAACTCTTAACTTCCCTGGTTTCCTTCAAGACTCAGGACAAATCCCACTTTCTTCAAGATGCCTTTCCAGACTCCCCCTACTGATGGTGACCTTCCTTTGAGATTACCCTATGGGGCAAGTACAGTGAATAGTGCTGGAGTCAGGAAGACCTGAGTTCAAAACTGAACTAAGACACTAACTATGCAACCCTGGGTGAGTCACTTCATCCTATTAGCCTCAATTTCTTCCTCTGTAAAAGGAGCAGGAGATGAAAATGGTTTTTCTCCAAGAAAACCCCAAATGGGGTCACAAAGAGTAAGACACAACTGAAAAGGACAAAACAACAAAACCCCACAAAGTAATGAGGAAAAGAATCCTTGACAAAAAAAGAAAGAAGACAAATCTGGCTTTAAACTCACCTTTATCCATTGATTCCAGCGAGGATCATACCTATAGAGAAGATTCGAGGCTGCATCCCCTCCATTGTCCCTAGAGAAGCTGCCTCCAGCTATGAAAATGAAGCCTCCCAGGACCGCCACACAGTGATGGCTCCTCCTGGCTGGGAGGGGAGTCTCCATGACCCACTGCTCATTTTTGGCATCCAGAAAGCAGGTGTCATCACTGAGCTCCAGGCAGCGTTCTGATACCTCCCCGCCAACAAACAGCAGCCGTTCCTCATTGGTGCGGAGTGAAGTACGCTTGTTCTGCAGGACAGGTTGGGCGGCGAGGTTGTTGTGATAAGCCACTGCTTCCTCAATGAAGCCTTCGCAGTCTGCCTCCTTGGGCAGCAGTGAGCAGACAGCAGGTTTGACCCGGTGCAGAAGGTCGCTTTTGGGGATCAATGGGAAATGGATGTTTTCTAGCACCTGGAAGGCATCTGCCTCCCGCTCCGGATACTGTGTCAGCCACTGCAGGGCTGCCTGCAGCAGGTCGTGTTCACACTCTCGCTGTACCAGGCTGCTTCCCAGGTATTGGCAGAGTTTCTGGAGAGAGATGTTCTGTAGAAAGTCTGGGGTGAAGGACAGCGTCCCAAAGTTACGCAGGATAAAGGAGTCAATGTAAGAGTCCAGGCGCTTCAGACTGTAGATGGAGGCTAGTTCTTGCAGGTAGAGATAATTCTCCTCACTCACCTCATTTTCCAGGTACTCACAGCAGAAATCAACCACCTTCCAGATCTGCAAGAGGTGAGCAGTCTCCAAGACATAGTCAATGTTACCACCATCCAACGAAAGCTCGCTGCCATAGAGAAAGTCAATGACGGCCCGGAGGCCGATATATGAGGCTCCAACCAGTTCCACTTCCTTCTGGTAGGCCTCTCGCATGCCAATGGTAAACATGGAATTGAAGTAGTCACTGCACACAGCCAGGAGATTCCGGTGGGCTGGGACCCTCTGTTCATCGGCAACCAAGATAATGTCACAGAACAGGCCCCGGTGCCTCTGCTCATTCAGCCTCTGGAGCACCATGTTGGGATGGTCAACCCATCTATACACCTGAAACAAACAGATCACGTCAGAGATCTCCATCCTAGTAGAGGGGATGAACACTGCACTGGGAGAGTTAGACTGAAAAATCCTTACGGCTCCCTTCTGATATAATTCATTAAAAGTGGGGACCACATTTTCTTTATGCTTCCCAAAGGATGGAACTACAGAAAGGACTCAACACTCAATGATAAAGCAAACAAACTTGAGCCTTGGAATTCTAAATCGTTGAGTCAAGGGAATTTTTTGTTGATGTTTAATTGTTTTCAGTTGTGTCCAACTCTTCATGACCTCATTTTGGGTTTTCTTGGCAAAGGTACTGGAGTGGTTTGCCATTTCCTTTTCTAGCTCATTTTACAGATGAGGAAACTGAGCTAAACAGGGTTAAGTGACTTGCCCAGGATTACACAGTTACTAAGTGTCTGAAGTCAGATTTGAATTTAGAAGATAAGTTTTCTTGAGTCTAGGCTTGGTGCTTTATTTACTGTATCACCCTCCAAGGGAATCAATCCTGCAGTGCAAACTTGGATTCCTGATTCCAGACTTTAATTTAGTACTTCTCAAACTTTTGTATCTTAGGATATTTTACACCAAAAAATAATTGAGGATACCTTAAAAGAGACAGTGAGGTGGCCCAGTGGATAGATATTTAACAGATATTTAATTTTAGACATTTAATATCTAATACTTAATAAATTAAATTTCATTTATTTAGTAAAATAATTTAATTAAAGAATTAACATTTACATGGATGAGATTTGTCAATATTTACTCTATTATGAAATAAAATATCTTATTGTTTCAATGAAAATTGTTTTTACCTCCTAAACCCACAAAAGATTCTTTAGAACCTCAGGTGATCTTGGACTAGTCTGAGAACTACTGCTTTAATTTTATCTTTGGTTTAAAAAAAAAGTGAAATATAATTTGAAATATAAAATATAAATATAAAAATATAAAATATTAGGGGCAGCTAGGTGGCGCAGTGGATAAAGCACCAGCCCTGGAGTCAGGACTACCTGGGTTCAAATCCAATCTCAGACACTTAATAATTACCTAGCTGTGTGGCCTTGGGCAAGCCACTTAACCCCATTTGCCTTGCAAAAAAAACCTAAAAAAAATTTAAAAAATATAAATATAAATAAAATGTATATAAATAAAATATAATATATAAATAAAAATACAAATATAAAATATAATTTTAATCCTTACTATCAAAAGAGACAGATCTGGTGTTACCTCCTTGGTGAGGCCTTTCCTGCTCTTCCCCATCCTGTCAGGATTCCCTCCTCCTGAAGTGATTTGTTCAACCCTATCAATATCTGGTAATAGAATATGAGATACTTAAGGGGAGACACTGTTCAATTTTCGCATTTTTTTATTCCTAGGACCTAGGACAGTACCTTGCTTGCTGAACTATTGAATTGAATGTATTGGTTCCACAACTTCTAACTGTGATCTTGGGTATGACATGTCAACTCTCTCAGTTTCTGTTTTCTCAACTGTAAAATGGGAATAAACACATTTGTGCCTCCTATTTCAATGTGAAGATCACATTGATTGAGATGAACATGAGCTGACATGTACAAAGTTTTGTAGCCAGGACAAGTTGATATTATTATAAGCCAGTGTTCTGAAGTATAAATAATGAAAAATTATTTAATAAATATAAAAAAAGATTTACCCCCCCCAAAAAATATTTTATAGGGCTTTTAGATTTATATAACTTGTCCCTGATGACAATCTTGCAAGTTAACATTCCCATTTTCCATATAAGGAAACTGAGGTTCAGAAAAAGGAAGTTAACTAGCCCATGACCATCAAAACTAGTATGGATCAGAGCCTGTGACTCTTATCAGTCACAGTCACAGACCTGTGACTTCTAGTTCACCTCTTTTTCCTGCTACAAGAGGCTACAAACCCATATGCTGCTAAATGATCCACAAAAATTGAT
Source organism: Macrotis lagotis (assembly GCF_037893015.1). Classification (NCBI taxonomy): domain Eukaryota; kingdom Metazoa; phylum Chordata; class Mammalia; order Peramelemorphia; family Peramelidae; genus Macrotis; species Macrotis lagotis. The sequence goes on from NC_133658.1 coordinate 59,750,827, forward strand.
TTTTATATACCTTTTAAAGGTTTATAAAACCTCACCCTCCTAACACCCTGAGGTGTTACAAAGCAAAAGTATTTTAAGCCCTTTTCCAGATAAGAAAACTGAGGTTCTCAGTGTTGCAGTGACCTGCCCATAGTCAGAATTCAAACTCAGAATACCTAATTTCCAGTCTCATGTTCTTTACTATCAGTTGAGGCATCTAAGTGGACGGAGGATAGAGTATGTCTTTTGGAGACAGGAAGACTTATGTTCAAATTCCATCTCTGATGCTTATTAGCTATATAACCCTTGGATACATCATTTAACTACCATCAGTAGGGGTGGCTAGGTGGCGCAGTAGATAAAGCACTGGCCCTGGAGTCAGGAGTACCTGGGTTCAAATCTGGTCTCAGAAACTTAATAATTACCTAGCTGTGTGGCCTTGGGCAAGCCACTTAACTCCATTTGCCTTGCAAAAAAAACAAACCTAAAAAACAAAATAACTACCATCAGTCTCGGTTTCCTTTATCTGGAAAATGGGGCATAATAATAACACTTACCTTTCAGGGCTGTTATGACATAATGAGATAATCTTTAAAAAGAACTTCAGTGTGCCTGGCCCAAAATAGGCATAATAGAGATGCTAAATGATATTGTTCCTTTGTTCTATAAGATCATGATATCAGGGATATGCCCTGAGAAGCACTCGAAATGAATCTGAAGCTAGGTCAACAGCCTCACTATCTCTTCCAGAGCCATCAGGGTCCACTGGCCAAATATAGGTCAGAACAACTGGACATGGACCTGACTGTGAAGAGGCAATTAGGGTTAAATGACTTGCCCAAGGTCACACAGCTAATACAAGTCTAAGGTCACATTTGAACTCAGGACTGCCTGACTTCAGGACTGTTGCTCTACCCACTGTGAGGGGGGCACCTGACTTAGAAGGTGGCTGTGAGAAATGAATAAATCAAGATTTGTAGGTTTTATGTGTTCTATAAATGCTGGCTATTATTAGCACTATGATCAAATGATTATAGTTATAGAGCTAGAAGGAAATTCATTGAGTCATTGGATTTAAACCCCTCATTTTACAGATGAAGAAACTGAGCTTCAGAGAGGTTGTACGTGACTTGCCCAGGGTCACAAGCTAAGGACTAGAATGTGGTAGGGAGTACTCTAAGGTTTACAAGATTCATTGCATAGATGACCTCATTTGACTTAGCTAGAAAGCATATGACTGGGATCTTTTTGGAAGGCAACTGGAGTTAAGTGATTTGCCCAGGGTCACACCAGTGTCTGAGGCCAGATCTGAACCTAGGCAGGTCTTCCTGACTTCAGGATTGGTACTCTATCCATTGAGCCACATAACTCCCCCTTGGGGTGATATTTAAGCCCATTTCTTACCAGCCTCCAAGTCCCCACTCTATCCACATCTCCATGATGCTCAATTTGATCTTTTCAGAGGTAAGGATGGCTTGGGTTTTATATGATCAGCTGTAAAAGCTGCTCTTTTTTAGCTTGTCACCTTCATGCATGATGAAAGTAAAGCAATAAAAATGAGGGTGAGGGGCATTGTGGTCCTGCCATGTTTAGAGAACAAGAACCAAAGCCATCCTCTAAGCCTTTGACCAGAGACAGCTAAGAAGTGAGAGCAGATCCCAGAGAACATTCTCTCCATAGCAGCTGCTGCCCCCTTGTGGCTGCTAATGACAAAACTTCTCTCCCATTTTACAGCATGAGTTTTTTTTTTTTTAAAAGGTTGATTTCATTTAACCTTCCCTTCCAAGACTGTTTCTGTGACTCAGGATTTGTTTATCGAAATGTGCAATTCAAAGCAAAAATCCAACATTCCAATTTCAGACAAAGGCTTGGGAGGGTTCTTACAGTGCTGTCACAGATGACTATGAGTCACTGGGGATAGGAGTTAAACAAACCCAGGAGGTTACCCTGGTACTGAGGGCTTGAACATGCAAGGAAAAGAAAAGTAAACTTCCAATTTGTTCCACAGCAGTGAGGGTTATCTGGTACAGCACTGTGGGATGTCAGAGGAATGCTATCTTAGGCAACAGAATGGCATGGGAAAAGACTAAGGGATAAAACTCTTGAGTCTTTCCATGCTCAGGATTGTCATTTAGTAGAAAGGATCTGAGGCCACTGAAGTCAATCCCTTCATTTTTAGATAAGGAAACTTAAAAAGGTTAAGTGATTTATCTAGCACCCATCATTACAGAGGTTCATAGTTAAGTACTCTGAGGACCTCAGAAATATAGGACATATAGTCCATACCCTTTAGAAATGTAGATACTAGAAACAATCTGTAAGCATCTGGTGACTATTTAGACTGTTATCAAATGGAAATGGCCTGAAGTTGAAGATGTTCACAATGAAAACTTTCACAGATTCAGTCTCAGAGCTAGGAACTCAACAGTTGTTTGTTTAGTCTAACCCATTCTGAAAAAAGGATTAGCTCCCATCTGTTAAATAGGTCTCCAGACTTTTCTGTAAGGTCTTTGGAAGGGGGAGAGCCACAGTCTTCTGGGATAGCCCCTTTTATTTCTTTTTTTAAATTTATTTTTGCAAAGCAGTAGGGTTAAGTAACTTGCCCAAGGCCACACAGCTAGGTAATTATTAAATGTCTGAGGCCACATGTGAACTCAGGTCCTCCTGACTCCAGGGCTGGTACTCTCCACTGCACCATCACGCTGCCTCTATCCCCCTTCTACTTTTGACCAGCTTTCATTGGCCTCAGGAAATTTTACCTTCCATCAATCCTCTTCCCAATTTGACCCCGGCCAGATCTGGCTCATCACCTGCTTTTGAACAACTCAAAGACTAAGAATGCTTTTTTTTATGTTTTTAAGTAAACATCTATTAGCATTCAAAAATATAGTTCACAGAACCTTGAGGAAGGCTAGGCCTAGGTGGCAAAGTGACTTATCCAATGTCATATAGGTAGTAAAGGATCAGAACCAGACTTGAACTCAGTCAGGTCTTCTGACTTCAATCTTAGTTTCCTTCCTTCCCTCCTTTCATCCCTTGCTTCAAATTCTGCCCTCTTGGGACAAGCAGAATGAGTTCAATTTTCATTTCAGAAGATAATTTTTTAATTAGTAAAGGTATTGAATCACAGTGCAATGGGTAGAACATCAGCCCTGGAATCAGGACCCAAGTTCAAAACTGGCTTCAGACATTTGATACTTACTAATATGACCCTGGGCAAGTCACTTAACCCCAACTGCTTTGCCAAAAAAAATTATATACTCTAATGTGTAGGCAAATATGAGATGAAAATTAAGATGGAAGCAGTGTGATGTGAAAAGTATGCTAAATGAGTGCACATTGATAACCTATATCAAATTGTTTGCTTTCTCAATGAGGGAGAGAGAGAATTTGGAACTCTTTTATTTTAAAGGATGAATGTAAAAAATTGTTTTTATATATAATTGGAGAAAACTAAAAAATATATTTGGCTCAAGGAAAGAAAGGAAGGAAGAAAGGACGGAAGAAGAAAAACAAAGAAGGAAGGGAGGAAGAGAGAAAGGAAGGAAAGAAATTCAGCTTGAGGTTAGAAGACCTGACTGAGTTCAAGTTTGGTTCTGATCTTTACTATCTATATGATATTGGATAAGTCACTTTCCATCCAGGCCTAACCTTCCTCAGGGTTCAATGAACTAAATTTTTGTATGCCAATAGACGTTAACTTAAAAATATAAAAAAGTATTCTTAGTCCTTGGGTTGTACAAAAGCAGGTGGTGAGCCAGATTTGACCCAGGGGTCATCTGCTGTCCCCTACACTAGATGGTTCCCTGAAGCTCTAAATCTTAGGATGCCCAGGATGGCCCTTCTGGAAGGCAGACAGGTTGGTATTAGATCACATCCCAGTTTCTTAGAGGTGTTGCTCAAAGCCATCCAGACTGACACAAATACTGTTTGATAGAGAGGCTTCTGAGAGATCTTGCCAAGTCTCAGTCTTCAAAGTGGAGACCAAAAGCAGTTTTCCACTGATTCCACATTCATGTTGAGTGGAGCTGATGTTGGACCAGGGAGGTTCCTGGGTTAAAGGAGAACAGTGGACCTAAGGCTCACAGTCAACATCAGATGGTTTCCTGGAGTCTTTGCTCCTTCCTGTCTACTCCTGCTCCTCCAGGATTCCTTGAATTCCAATCTTTGGAGGTAAACCACTATATACCCAGGATCCGGCCTCAGAGACTTACTAGCTGTGGGACCCTGGGCAAGTCGATTCACTATTTGCTTCAGGTTCCTCAACTGTAAAATGAGCTGGAGAAGGAAATAGCAAACCACTTCCGTATCTTCACCAAGAAAACTCTATATAAGGTCATTAAGAGTCAGATATGTCTGAAATGACTCAACTGTAAGTTTCTCTAACCCCTAAATAATCATTTAGTTAAATTATTACTCTAACTAATCAAGAGGTGTCAAACTTGTTCCTAAGCATGAACCCAAATTAAAATGTAATTGGAAAATATTTAACAAATTAAAAAAAATGCAGCATAGATAATGTTAAATGTGTTTTTCTAAGTCATTATGCAGATCTGTTTCTATTCGATTTTGATACCACTGAATAGCTAACAATTTTAAAAATATTAATCTGGGAAAGTTGCAATAGTAGGGCCTGGTGAATGATATATAAGATTTGAAACTAGGGGGATAAGAATTCAAATCCTGCCCCTGACAGTTGCTAGCTATGGGATCTTGGAACAAGTCACTTACTATCTATGGGCCTCCAGCAGCTCGCTAGAATCATAGACTTAGAGAGTTGGAAGGCATTTCCTCAGGGGAACTTAATCTTTTTGTGTGTGCTGTGGATTTCTTTTGGCAATTTGGTGAAGTCTATGGATCCCTTCTAAAAATGTTTTTAAATGTATAAAATCCTTATAACCAATAATACTAAAATATTAAAAAAAACCACAAGTCTACAGATTCCCAACCTCTAGGTTAGGACTCCTTGATTGAGTCCAATCTCTTTATTTTACAGTTGAGAAACTGAGGCCCAGAGAGGTTGAGTAACCTGTCCTAAGTCACACAGCAAGGAAGTATCTGATGTAGGATTTGAACACAGGACTTCCTCCTTCCAGGTCCCATATTCCACTTCACTCTGATAATTAGGTCTCTATCTGTTTAATGGAGGAAATTGTTCCCATGCTGAGATTCCCCTATAGTTGACCAAATCACAGAGCCTTTTTGTATGGGTGTAGCCTATTAACTTAGATACTCTTCCGGAAAGAAAAATCACTTCCAGAATTTTGAAATGCAAACATTACAAGTTAAATGAGCCAAAGCATTGCCAAGTGACCAACTAGTCCCTTCCAATCTACCCACAACCTGTTTTTAAACAGCTATTTTAAAATTGCTACTGAAAGGGTTTTACAAAGTGTTACATTTTATGAAATGCGGTTCAAAGGGAGCTTGGAGGGAAGCCAGTCAAACTGCAACTTTTTATGACTGAAGAAATGGTCTCGGAGACATCAGATAATTTGACTGAAATCATACAGGGGTTAAAGAGCTGAGCCACTATGCGAAGCCAAGTCCCCATGTGTCCAAAATCAACAAACTCTGAAAACAGTTCTCTTGTGAGCTGGGCCTGTTGGTGTGGGTCCTGCTACTGAAACTGGTGGTGGACGTGAACTCAGCAGTTCTGAGCCGTAGAGTAGAACTAAAACAGATGCTTCCTAGTAGTGGGACCCTGGACAGGTCATCAACCTCTCTGGGCCTCAACTGTTTCTCGGTTGTAAAATGAAGGGGGTTGAACTCAAACGGGTTGGTGGGGGTTCCTAACTTGGAGGTGAGGGCACGTTAGGAACCTATGGACTAGCCTTTTTTCTGTTCACACAAAATTTGACCCCAATAAAATGAGCCCCTGGGAGTAGGGACCAGAAAGCTGGATGCCCAAGAAGGGATAAACCAGTCCAAGTAAGAGATGGAAGATGTGGAAGACTTTTTTGCTGCCCAGGAGTCAGTGGCTGCTGCACTTCTAGTCTCTGTTAGGGAGATCCTGTCTCAAAAAAAAAAAAAAAAGGTTTCTCCTGCTTGTTCAAATAACAGGAAACTGTTTCCTGTATTTATAATCTGGTTTTAATTTAAAGTACACATTCTCTTTTCTTTAAACACAATCTCTTTTACTTTGTCTTTTGGACAAGTTATTGGTGGCCAGTTGGGGCAGCTAAGTGGTATAGAGGATACAATAAAGTCAGGGAGATCTGAGTTCAAATCCAACCATAGACATTTACTAGCTCTGTAACTCTTGAGCAAGTCACTTATCCCTTTTAGACTCAGTACCTCATCTGTAAAATGAATTAGAGAAGGAAATGGCAAACCATTTCAGTATCTTTGACAAGAAAACCCCAAATGGGCTCACAAAAGGTAGGATCTAAGAGAGATGACTCAACAACAACAGAAAATAGTGAGCCACAGCTCTCTTCTTTATTAACCGCGCAGGACAAATAACACTTCTTCAAATAAACCCTTACCCACTGGTCTTCATGAAAAATGAGAGTACTTTCAAAAATGAAAATCTGCAATCATTTCTTATTGTGTCAGAAAGCAATGACTGAGGCAGCACTGTGCATAATGTTTGTGTTTGGAGGGGAAGAAAAGGAAATTGGGGATAAATGACTGGCTTGGGGTCATCTAGTAAGAGTCTGACTTTAGAGCTGATCTCAGGTCCTACTGACTGTTCCATCACAGCATCCCCTAGCTGCTTTGAACATAAGACTGATATAGATATATTGATTAGTTTTGCTGAACTATTCTTTCTCCCCTTTTAAAAATTTTTTATTATAAGGACTCACTTTCTAGGACAGAGAAAGGGAAGAAAGAGAAGACCATATTGGGAAATATAAACAATGGCAACACAAAATATATTAATAAAAAAATTTTTTAAGAAAAAAATGTTAAAGTAATGCCTGTGGTAAATTGGGTTCTGACAAAGAAGCTAAGCCATCACCCCCAATGTCACAAGCTAACCAAAGGGTGCTCTCAACTTAAAGGCCTCAAAAGCCCTAAGGGGCCTCATGGATCTACTTTTGGAATGAAGTCAGTAAAAGCTGGGAGGCCCAGGGACAGATAGAGAAACCAGGCAAGGAAGAGAGGAGAGAGTTGGAGAAATCCATTGACCATCTCCTTTCTTCAGGGTGGCAGACTGCTTTATGAATTCTTGGCTGTTAGGGAAAGGCATTTTCCATATATTTTATATCTGCTTATATCTATACTGAGTATAGATTTTATATCTGCTTAAATGTGTAAACGGTGCACAATTGCTGTGAGTAGATTTTACAGTTGTTTCTGTGTGTTCATGGTACATAATTATTGCATATAGATTTTTGTGTGTACATACTATCTTCTCTATTGCAAATTTCCTTGACAGCTGAGCTTATTTAACTTTGTTTTTATAACCTGATTGCCAAACAGTCACTGGCACATGGCAGGTAGTTAATAAATGGTTATTGATTGACTGATCTGTTTTATGATCCTAGGCTTTCCCTCTTTGGATATCAGTTTGTTATCTAAAAAAGGAAGGGGTAAAGTCTCTCCCAATATATATTCAAAAAGGAAGGGGTAAAGTCTCTCCCAATATATATTCTATGATTCTTTTCTTTCCATTCTGCCCAGCTTGATATGAAAATGTCTCCAGGCTGCACTTTCAAGATGAAGAATCTAAAATCAGATCCTGGTGAGACTGGACATGTTGTATATTCAATGGTGGTTGTGGTTGTTTTTTGTCCTTCAATCTCGCAGGACACCATATTGGGAACATGGACTATTTGTGCCTGACCTGTGATGGAGTTTCCCGAGCTCATATTGATTGGATCAGCCAGTGGTCTCTTAACATAGTGGTGACAACATCAAGGTGGTGATGCCATGCTACCATGCCATGCATATGCAGTGGATCTGAGTGAGGAGGGGACTATGCTAAGTCACTAGCCTCACTTTCTGGAGCCATCTGAGTCTAGAGACCAGATATGGATCAGGAAGATTAGAGATGATCCTGGATGAGAGACAGAGTTAAGTGACTTGCTCAAGGTCACATAGCTAGTAAGTGTCAGATGTCTGACAGATTTGAGGTCCCATTTGAACTCAGATCCTCTTGACTCCAGGAGGTTGGTGCCTACTAGTGAGGCCATGGATAAAACAAGTCTCTAAAGGCTATATAGGTGAGTAGCAAATTTGCATCAAACTTCTGGAGAAAGTTTCCAGACCAATAATTCTCTTTCCTGATGAAATCAACCTAGCATAGTGGAATAAGCACCTCCTTTGGAATCTAAGGACAGAGGTTCAAATCCTGCCTTTGTTAAATTCATATTTTAAATTTATTCAATTAATGCAGGGGTGAGGAACCTCTGGCCTTTGAGTCATATAGGTCTGGTGTTGCCAAAGGCAACCACAAGTGGGACCTAAAATTCAATAATTCTAGTAGCTTTTAAAGGGTGAATTAATTACATGTTTGACCAAATATAGTCTGTAGATGATGTTAAAAATATCCAGATGTTCTTGGCAGAATAAAGGTTCCCCACCCCATAATTAATGTTAAAAAAATGTTTCCACATGACACTAATTTCATTCAGGAATTACATATGCTCCCACAGTCTGAGTGACCTTGGACAAGTCATTAAGTCACTGATTTTTTCTGGGCTTTAATTTGCTTATTTATAAAATGAGAGGGTTGAATTAGCTGGTTCCTGAGCCAGAGCTGACTCTATGATCCTACAGCACAGGTAAAGCAACACAAGGACTCTCTGAAGGTCTCTCTAAAGAACGTTGGAATTGATTATGACGCTTGGGAGATATGGGCAGAGGACCTTGTGGCCTCATCATCATCAGAGAGGATGCTGTACTCTGAATAGGGCAGCATGGAAGCAGCTCAAAAGAAACATGACATATGTAGGTTTAGAGCAAGCACCCCAGATGTTCGCATAGATTATTTGTGCCTGACCTGTGGAAGAGTTATCTGAACTCGTATTGGTCTGATCAGTCAGTCAGACACACTGTAATCTCTAACATAGACTTGTCTGTCATTTTGCTTCCCCCCCCCCCCCAGTAACGAAGAAAAGGAACCAAACAACCAACAGCACAGGTCCAGACCCAAAAAGCAAAAAAGAGACACATCATTCACAAATACACACCTTTGAAGATTCACTGATCTTGTATGGACGAGACACTCTTGTCTGTCTGGCCCCCTCCATTATAAAGTGATTGATAGTATTCCTACAAGAACAAAACAGAGAATTATTGAGCATGTAATTGTCATTGACTAAATTCATAAGGATCTGGTACCCAGATACAGCCACTGGAAGCAAGAAGTTGGGAAATCACGGAAAGAGCCGAGAGACTAGACTTTAAGATAAAGATGAGATTGAATAAACTATATTCCCGGTTTTCTTTAAATCAAGTTATAGTGAAGAATCACAAGCAGTTAATAAATAGCCTCCATCTTCTATTTCCCAGAATACTCATCTGCAAATCATAGCCAAATCTTTTGTGGCCTGTTGGCCATGAATAAGGCTTATGAATACTGACTCATGTAGCTAAATCAAAACCCCTAACAGGAGGATTGATGTAGGCATCTGAAGAAATCCTAAGAATATACATATTTAAATATAGATATGTAGCTATGCATATATGTATATTTATGTAAACATACACATATATAGATATATAAAAATACATATACTATTGTATGATTAAAGATTTTAGAAAATTTCTTAGAAAAGTATGACCATAGAGGTAGCCAGATGGCATAGTGGATAGAGCACAGGTCCTAGAGTCAGGGTGATCTGAGTTCAATTCCAGTCTCAGAAACTTACTAGCTGTGTTGACCCCCCCCCCCCAAAAGTGTGGTCTTGCCCAATTTTCTTTTGACTTTTTGCAAGATAACTGACTTGCCCAAAGTCACACAGCTAGATCATTATTAGGTGTCTGAGACCAACTCCAGGGAGGGTGCTCTATCCACTGTGCCACCTAGCTGTCCCCCAGTTTTCAAGGTACAGGCAGGACAAGTATATAGGAAACAAATTCAATCATTAAGTGTCGATTGTATGCAAAAGGGTAAAAGTTCTTGCTTTAAGAGGTACCTTGCCTATTGCCGTGGGGGTGGGCAGGTCAATGATTCAATTAAGTTGGGTTCTGGTGCCTAAGTGGTAACTTTAGACAAGTCATTTGACCCCTATAGGCTGTAGTTTCCTCATCTGTAAAGTGAGTGGTAGATCTGATCATCTGCAGGGCTCCTTCTATCTCTACCAGTCCACAAAAACTGGGTAAAGAGTTATTGATAGGTTTTGGGGGGGAAGAATAAATATGAAAGACAAGGGCACGCACGGAAAGGGTAGATGATCAATTAGGCAACTCAAAAGCTGGCCCTCTTACCTGGTCTGATTATCTGGGGGGGGGGGCAGAATTATCTGAGCACATGTTAAGTGGAGAAGGTCCAGGTATCACCCTGTGGAAAATAAAAACTAACTCTCCAGATGGCAAGGCAAGTAGGCATGGGCTCAGTTCTTGTTCAGAGCCCCTGGGACCAGAGAAAAGAGGTGCCAAGGTTTTTAAGATTCAATTTCCTGGGTGGAGTCAGTCCAGAAGAAAATAAAAGTAGCATTTACCTGAACCTGCTCTCACCTCAATGGAAAGGACAAGGTCTGGAGAATCAAGAGGACATGGGTTCGAATCCTAGCGTTGCTACCTACTGGGTGATCCTGGGCTCCCGAGGGGTCTCAGTTTCTTCCTCTATAAAAGAGGGGATTGAAAAGAGATCGAGATGGCTGGGCTCCCTCCTTCCTCTGGATTCTGTGAGCCGAGTAGAGGAATGTGGAGCTAACTAAGCTCCGTGACCTCCCCCGAGCTACTTAATCAGTTCTGGGGCTCTCCTGGCAATTCTGGGTAACGGGGGGTGGGGTGGGGGCGGCGTTTTCTCGGTATGGACAGGCAGTTCTCTCTCTCTCTCTCCCTCCCCCAGAGACTCCCACACTCCAAAATGCCAGCCATCCAGAGCTCAAAGCGCCCCCTCCCCAAGCCCCAACAAACCGTGAGCCCTTCCAAGATCCCGAACATTCATTAAACAGCTGCTGCTTTGGGGGGGCAGGGAGGCAAAGTTTGGCTAAAACACCGTCCCTGCTCGCAAGTAGCTTGCAGTCTGGCAGGGGCCGAGACATAAAGGAACAGAGGAAAAAAGGCGCCTCGTAAGAGATCTGGGGGACCTACCTGAAGCCCACGGGCACAAATGGATCCTTAAGGTTTACCCTCTCGTAGGGGGCTGGGCTTTAGATGTGCCAACCCGGGCAGAGGTAAGAAGGGGGGGGGCAGCTGAAAGGTAGGGACAAAGATTCCGGGTCCAAGCTGGACCTCGGACTGCACGGGGAATTGGCCCGGGGCGGGGTGGGGGCGGCTCGCTTTGCTGGGGGGCAGCTGGAAGGAGGGATGCGAAGTGAGAAGGGAGGGAGGAAGGGCAGGAGGCTCGGGAGCTCGCCCGGGGACGAGCGGACCAACCTGGGCAGGTGAGGGCTGCGCGGGCGGGCTACAGGCTGGCCGGAGAAGCGCCGCCGGCGCCCGGCCGGGATCCCGATCCCCCGCCCCAGCGGCCGGGCGGCAGCAGCAGCGGCGCGGCCGGCCCTCCGCGGGCTCCGGCTCCGGCTCGGACTCCGGCCCCGGCCCCGGCCCCGGTCCCGGTCCCGGCCCCGGCTCGGGCCCCGGCCCCGGCCCCGGCCCGGGCCATGGCTCCGCCAGGAAGTGCTGGGCCGACTGAAGCGGAGGCCGGGCCAATGGGAGCTCGGGGAGCCAGGGGCGGGGGCCCGGGAAGAGGTGGGCTCAGCCCGCGGCCAGCTGACGCCGGCCCGGCCGCAAACAAACAAGCCGGGCCCGGCCGGCCCGCCCCGCCTCCCGCCACCCCCGCCTCCCTGCCCTCTTCCTCCACTCCCTTCCTCACTTTCCTCCTCCCTTCTCCTCCTCCTCCTTCCTTTCACCTTCTCTTCCCCTCTTCTCCCCTCCCTCCCCCTCCTCTTCTCCCACTTCTTTCCTCTCCCTCCCTTCTCCCTTCTTTCACTTCTCTTTTCTCATCTCTCTCCTCTTCCTCCCCTCTCCTCCTCTCCCTCCCCATTCCCTTCTTTCTCCTTTCTCTTTCCTCCTCTCCCTCACCTCTCCTCCTTCTCTTCTCCCCTCCACTCTTCTTTCCTCTCCCTCCCTTCTCCCCTCTCCTCCCTTCCCTCCCTCCTCCTCCTTTCCTCCCCCTCTCCCTTCCCCTCACTTCTCCCCACCTCCTTCCTCTTCCTCCCTTCTCCTCTTCCTCTCCCCCTCCTCCTCTCTCTTCTCCCCCTCCCCCTTTTCCTCTTTCTCTCCCACCTCCTTCCCCTCCCTCTCCTCTTCTCCCTTCCTCTCCCTCACCTCTCTCCTCTTCCCTTCCTTTCCCTTCCTCTTCCTCTTTCTTCTTTCCTCCTCTGTCCTTCCTCTCCTCTTCCCTTTTCTCCTCCCTCCCAGAAGTCCATGAGGCCTTTGATCTGATGGGGCCCCCTGCTGCTGACCTACTTGGGATTAGGCACAGGGCTTGGGGTGAGAAATCTATGGAACCCAAGATTATAGGATTTGGACTTGGAAGAGGCTCTCCTAGTTTAACTCCCCCCACCCCCATGAGGAAATGCATGAGGAAATGGAGACTCCTAATCTAATTGCGAAGGTGTAGGTACCCAACCCTTTGTAAGCAGAGGTGATGAGGTTCAGCTCTGCCTCCCTTGCCCTCCCCTCACTGTAAGGTTGAGGGTGTAAAGTGACTTGGAAGAGACCTCAGAATTCATATAGATTAATTCATTTTACACATGAGGAAACTGAGGCAACCCAGTAGACTATGAGGACAAGGACTGTTTTTGTCCTTTGCATCACCAGCATCAGGTACCTAGTAGGCATCTAATAAATGTTCACTTACTAACTGGTTCAAATAAGTATTTGTGCAACGTCATCAGCTATGGCAGGTGTGGTAGCACCAGGCTTTGAAGCCAGGTTTTCAAATTCCAAATCCCTCAATCTTTCCACATCAGGCAGGCTCCCACTCCTAGGTGCCAGAGTTGGAACTGGCCACTGTCTTGTTCATTCTAAGACAAATTTTTTTTTCTCAGCCACCAAACCCTTCTGAGAAACAACTGTAATCTACAGGAGATGCAATGGCAAATAGTAGCTATTCCCAGACTCCATTTCCTCACAAAAGTCTCCATTTCTGTGATCCAGTCAGAATTTGTAGTCAATGACTATTTATGAAAGGCTACTTTCTTCCAGGAATACCACTAATTTCTGGGGACTACAAACAAAGGCAAAAGATAGTTTCCTCTTTGGAGAAGTCCATAGAAGTCTTAGCAGGGAAGTAACATGCAAGAAACTATATAAAAACAATTATTCTTTCTAAGATTCTAGGTCATTTCACTGAAGCCCCACAAGTAACAAATAACTGGGCTGGGATTTTAGGTACAGACAGGGCAAAGTGATGTAATTTTTCTGCCCATTAAAAAAATTGGATATTTCTATATTCATTAATGTCAAGGTTGGTTTGTTTGTTGTTTTGCCCAGGACTATGATTCCAATACTGTAGGGGGCACCTAGATGAGAAAACTCCCTTTAGCTAGGCAGATCAGTCATATTGATAGAATTGCTTAGAGAATTGGAATATTGACTTGAGTATAAACATGGAAAACTGATTTGCCCAAGGTCACAGCAAGCTAGTATCAAGTATCTGAGATTAGATTTGAATTCAGGTCCTTTTGACTCCAGGGCTGGTTAGCCAGCTTATTTTACAGAGGAGAAAAACTAAGGCTGGAAAAAATTTCCCAAGCTTAACCCAAGTAAGGAATTTCAGAACTGGAACTCAAACCCAGGCCTAAACTATCCCATGTTCCACTCTGCCTTACTGACAGTAGGCAGCTGACAAAACTGACTCCCAATCTGGAGTCCCACAGCCCAGGCACCTGGAGTCATGTTAACAACAATGAATTAGGCACCATTAGGAAAAGGCCCTTCCGATCCCTTAGTCAGTCTCTATTCCCAAGCCTCTCTGATCAGTGCCTTAGAAAATAGCTGACTTGAATTGATGGAGCTCTTTAAGGCCTGCAAAGCACTTAACAAATATTTCATTTTATATTCACAAAAGAAAAAAAAATAGAGAAGTAGGTGCTGTGATCAGTCTTGGCCTGTTTGTTTTTTTGTTCTTGAAGAAAACCAATGACATCACCAAGGTGATGTCTTGACTTGCATGTGAAACCTAACATGGAGATGGAGGTAGACCAGAGGTTAAGTGATTACATAGCTAGCAGGCTAATAATACCACATGGAAACTTAGGCCTTCCTGACTCCAGGTTCAAGTTCATCAAATCCACATGCATTTACAAACCTGCTATATGCGAAGAGCTGGAAATACAGAGAAGGGCAAAAACCAGTCCCTGCTCTCAAGATCCTTACAGTCCAAAGAGGGAGATGATATGCAAACATTTATGGATATGTATAAATAAGTATATACAGGATAAATTGGAGATAATTTCAGAGTAACGATTAAGGAAGACTGGGAAAGACTTCATTCAGAACTTCATAAGGAAGCCGAGTAAGGTAGGGATGGGGAAGGATGGAGTTCCAGGAATGGGAGATAGCCAATGAAAATGCAAGGCATCAGGAGATGGGCTTCTTGTACCAGAAATAGTAAGGAAGACAGTGTCACTATAGTTAGGTGGTGCAGTGGATTAACACTGGATTTGTAGTAAGAGTTCAAATTTGCTCTCAGAAACTAGCTGTGTGACCTTGGATAAGTCATTTGACTTCCGTTTGCCTCAGTTTCCTTACCTGTTAATTGGGGATCATAATGGCACTTATCTCCTTGGCTTGTTATGAGGATCAAATGAGATAATAATTATAAAGAACATAACTATAAAGTGACTGACACCTTACAAGTCACCTTGCAAACACTATATAAATGTCAGATGATGATGATGATGATGATGAGGCAGGTAGGGGTAAGTTGTAAGAATACTGGAGATGGGTTCAAATTTTAAAGTACTTTGAATACCAAAAAGAGAATTTTATAGCTGATTTTAGAGGTGAAAAGAGAGCTGCTGAAGTTTATTGAATGGTATGGGGGAAAATATGGTCAGACAGTTGAGTGCAGAATGGCCTTGAGTTTGGTGGAAAGGCTTGAAGCATGGATACCAAACAACAGGTTATTCCAATAGTGCAGTCCTGAGATGATGAAGGATTGTGCCAGGATGGTGATAGTATCAGAAGAGAGAACACATATATGAGGAACAACCTGAAAGCAGAAGTGACAGATTTTGACAACTGATTGAATGTGGGGCGTGAGAAAGAAGAGATGAGAATGACTCCTAAACTTCAGTAACTGGGAGGGTGGTGGTACAAGTTAGGAAAAAGGGAGGATTTGAAAAGGAAGATAATGAGTTCCATTTTGGACTTGCATTTAAGCTGTCAATGGGATTTCCAGGTTGAGATGTCTAATAGACTGTTGCAAATATGAGACTGGTGATCAGGGAGAGTTTGAAGATTGGTGAAAGAGTAGGGATGATAAAGGGAGCAATCTGTTAGAGAGAAATGGATAAAATAAGATCATCTGTGCGTGTGGAGGTGTTTGCTTTGGACCTGTTCATGTGAGGGAGGGATGCAGGAAGATATAGTTGCAAAGGTATCTGAGTGATATAAAATGAGGAAGAAGGGAGAAGAGAGAGCACTTGGAGAAGGGCTTTAGTTTTTTCAGCGAAATATGAGACCATGATCTAAGTAGAAGGGATGGTGGCAGGAGATCAATGGGAGATTTTAGGAGATATGAAAAGATTTGGAAATGCTATTGTGCTGAGGTGAATGGATTAGTTCTAAAAGCATGCTATTCTCTGGGTCCCCTTAACTGCCAAAGGCCTTCCTAAGATTTTGCTGGCCAACTCCTCCTCTAGGAATCAAGTTCTTAAGTCTTGTCCCCATACTTTCCCTGATTTCCCTTTTGCTATCTTACCTCAAGCTACTTTAATTGGGTAGTCCTCTCAATATAATTTAATCTTACTAAATAAAAGTCTATTGTCCCTGTCATCCATTTGATGTGTCCTCTATCTTTTTAGTGTTATTCATTTATGGATCACAAAAAAACCCCACTTTACAAGTAAGGGAGCATGTGAGTAAATAAACATTTATTATGTGTCTACTGTTTGTCAGATTCTAGATTAAATGGAAAGAAAGAAAGAGGAATAAAAGAAGAAAAGTAGAAAGAAAAAGAAAGGAAGAAAGAATGAATGAATGATAGTCCCTGCCATCAAGGTTAATACAAAAGGAAAATGAGAGGGTGGGTGAAGTGCTAGGCTGAAGGCATGTTGCTGAAATACACAGGAGAGAATATAGCCAGGTGGAAAATGAAGAGGCAAGCTAGCCTACTTGCCCTTGTTGGTGTTTAATCATGTCCAATTTTATATGATCCCCATGAACTTTGTCCATGGAAATTTCTTATCAAAGATATTAGAGTGTTTGTTTTACCATTTTCATCTCCAGTAGGTTCCCCCCCCCCCCATTTTACAGATGAGGAATAGAGGCAAATAAGGATTAAGTAACTTGTCCAGGATCACACTACTAGTAAGTATCTGTATTTGAACTCAGATTTTCTGATTCTTAGTTTGATGCTCTACCCATTATATCATTTAGCTGACCCTGGGTGCTCTTGTTGAGGTTCTTAGAGGAATTCACCACTGCTACCTTCTTCATATGAGTGTGGGGAGGCACCAGAGGTAGGGTAGATATGATGAAGTATGACTGCCAGGATTAATGTAGGAGGTGGAGAAATCCAAAGAAGACTTGACTAGACTAAGGGCCACTGTAAATGGAGATTCCAGGAGGAGCTAAACAGAGCTGAGGTTTCAACCCAGGTTTCATAACTTCAGATTGGACTCTCTTCCCACTACATCAGGGATTCTTTTTTTTTTTTTTTTTTAGTTTTTTCAAGGCAATGGGGTTAAGTGGCTTGCCCAAGGCCACACAGCTAGGTAATTATTGTCTGAGGCTGGATTTGAACTCAGGTACTCCTGACTCCAGGGCCGATTATCTACTGTGCCACCTAGCCGCCCCTACATCAGGGATTCTTGTAAAACATTGGTCCATGTTTATAACAGATGGGAAAACACAATCAAGACTTTATTAATCAATATTTCAAAACAATGCAAACCTCATCCTCTCTAGGGATAAACCAAGAGTCCTGGTAAGCATGAATTTTGCTTGGTGTCTAAAAACTTCCCTTTCTACCCAGCCAGAAGTCATGTATCTTTCTTTGAGTAATGGGATCATCTGGCAAGTCCATCAAATAGCATTGCCCTTAAGTGATCCCAAGAGAGGCTTAGAGTCTCAAGTGTGGGAAATGGGGAATGTAGAAATCCCTCCTTCATCTCATCCTTGGCTAGGTTTATATAACTCTAGAACTCTAGCTATGGGGAAGCATTAGCTCAAGTTCTGATTTGTAATTCATTATCTAATTTGTTTACAACATAATTCAGTTGGTGGCTTATTGCTAAACTCATGTTGAAGTTGTTTACATTATTTTCCCTTTGGTGGTCTGTTCTATCAGGATTCCATACACAATTATCAGTTGTTTGGGAGAACATATGTTACTTACTAAGTTAGGTCACATAAATGCTTATCCTAAAAAATGAAGAACAGCCTATATACCTTATTCAGTCACAAAATGAAGGCTTAAAATTAAATTAGTAGGTCATGCTAAACTAACAAAGTTAGTCTCACTATAGGTTTTAGCTATTTGTGTGGCATGGATCCCTTTGGCAGACTTGTGAAATCTTTCAATTCCTTCTCAGAATCATGTTTTTAAACATATAAAATATGTGGAGTTTCAAATGAAACCCTTAAAAATAGTTAAATTATTTTTAAAAATAAAACCATGGACCCGAGGTTAAGAATCCCTGCTCTTCATGATCTGGATGGCAATCTTATTAGCACCTCTGACTTTACAAGCAACAATCCACAAATATTGAGAAACACCAACTGTATACCATGATAGACATCAGCAAGACAAAAAGCAAATGATCTCTGATATCAAGCTTATACTCTATCTGTAAACTATGTACCCATATAAGCAAGTGCAGAATAGGTCAAATGAAATGGAGAAGCACAAATAATTGGGGGGAATTCAGAAAAGACCTCCAATAAATTAACTTACATTTATTAAGTGCCCAGAATGTGCCAGATACAGTGTTAAGTAGGAGATGTTACATGAGTTGAGCTTTGAAATAAAGTAAGCATTCCAAGGGGCAACTAGGTAACAACTAGGTGGATCGTCTGAACTCAGGTCTTTCTGACTCCGGGCCCAATGCTCTCTATTCACTGTGCCAAGTAGATATTTTAGCCAAATTTGGTGACTTCATAATTAAGCATCAATTATAATTTTGAGAGGTCAGCTTCAGATATGTTCAGAATCCAGGCTGTAAGGAGTTAGTTGAGAAGTTATTGAGAGGAAAGGAAATGGAGTCAGATAATTAAGTATACAGAACATAGTCCTGAATTGCCCATGGCCCATGGATGTTTCTCTCTGGATGTCCCATAGCTATTTGAAACTCGACTTGCTGAGAACACATCTTTTTGCCTTCCTATTCCTCTTCCAAACTTACTTTTCTGTCATTCATGTTCACAATTTGAGATACCCTCCTTCACGTCCCCTAACCTCATTTCTAAAAGTTGCTAAGACAAGCTTTTCTAAGAATTTTGGTTTGGAAATGAGAGTTTAACGAGGATAAATGAAGGGTTTTTGTTTTGTTCTGTTTTTTTAAGATCTGAGTCTGTTTGTAGGCAGTGGGAATGGAGCTAGTGAATAAACAAGGACTAAATAGATGAGGGAGATACAGAAGGAGAAAGAGAAAACGAGACAGAGACAGAGACAAGTGACAGAGTCTGAGATGGAGAGGGACAGACAGAGATAGAGAGACAGTGACAGAGACAGAGAAAGAGGGAAGGAGAGGGAGAATAGGGAGGAAGAGAGGGAGAGAGAAAGAGAGGGAGATGGAGAAAGATGAGGGAAGGAAGAGAAAAAGAAGGGAGAGAGGAGAGGAGAGGAGAGGAGAGACAGAGAGAAGAGAGAGAGAGAGAGAGAGAGAGAGAGAGAGAGAGAGAGAGAGAGAGAGAGAGAGAAGAAAAGAGAGCAGGCAAGAGATAGGGTTGGGATCAAAGTTACAAGCAGAGGGATTGGCCTTGGTTAAGAGAAGGGATAACTTTATTAGAAATTTCAATAAAAGAGGAGTGAATAGAGAATAACAGGGAATTTCAAGATATAAAGTAAAAAAAAAAAGTGGACACACCGGGCAGTCATCCAAAAGCAAAGCTTCTGTTCGGTCTCATTGAATGACAGGAATGGCTTACTTTATGGAAATTTAGTATGTGGTCCAACACCTCCCCCCACCACTACCATGGGCTAGCTACAGTTTCCAAAGAAATATACATAGCTCATATGGAACATATGGTTAAGATTCATTGAAAAACATGGTGTTGGTGGTGGTGTGTATGTGTGTGGGGGTTAATATACTATATGTAGAGATATAACAGGTTTTAGTGAATAAAGTACTAAACCTGAAGTCAGAAAGATCTGGATTCAAATCCTGCCTCTAACACTTACAATATTTTTTGGCAAAACAATGGGGTTAAGTGATTTGCCCAAGATCATACAGACAATTATTAAATGTCTGAGGCCGGTCTCAGGTCCTCCTGACTCCAGGACCAGTGCTCTATCCACTGTGCCACCTAGTTGCCCCCAGCACTTACTATTAATGTAATCTTAGGTAAGTGCTTTCATCTCTCTGAGTCTTAGTTTTCTCATCTGTAAAAAAGGGATAATAACTGTAGGATCTACTTTAATGCATCATTGGGAGACAAATGAAATAATGGATATGAATTGCTTTGCAAATCATAAAAATCCATCAAAGGTCATCTATTCTCTCTGTATGTATATGTGTGTATATATATATATATATATATATATACATATATGTAAATATTACAAATTAACATTCCCAGGGAGGAAATGAAGTTTGACCAACCTGGACCCTCCCTCAAAATGAAAGCTCCAAGAGGACTTACTCACCAGTGGGAGAAGGAAGTCATCATGGTGGAGAAATGTTCCAGGATGAGTTATCTCCAAGGAAGGATGGAAAAGGAGGACCCAGATGAGGACAGATCTAGGGTAAGACAGTGACCAAAGGCTGGAAAATCAGAAGCAAAACTGGCAGGGGTCAACAAGAGCAAGACTACCTTCTACAAGAGTCTTTCAAATACTTTACAATAACTATCCTGTCCCCAGTAAGTCTTTAGTTCTCTTTATGATATGAAATTATAAATCTCTACCTTCCTGGTTGGCTTCCTCTGGATGCTTTCCAGCAAGGCAGTGTCTTCCCCCAAATATGGTACCCAGAATTTTACATGACATTAATACTGTGATCTGATCAATACTGAATGAAAGGGATTACTATTAACTTCTTATTCCTGAATGCTATCCATATTAGTTGTTGTGCCTACCGCATCATGATACCAACTGAGTTTTCATTCCAGTGATTCTTGGACACACTGCTAATTAGTCATGCCCTATCTTGTACTAAGGAAACTTATTTTATCAACACAAAATAAGCTGCTACATTTATCTAGGGATGTGCTGGAAAATGTTTAAAATCAGACTCTCAAGAAAAAAGGGGAAAATGAATGCAACATACTTTTAAGTTTAATTTGCATTATTACCACAGTTTTAAGTGTATAAAGCAATAAAACCATAAATCAAGTGTTACTTGGTTGATGATCACTGGATCTGATATCAGGAAGAATTATGTTCCTGAGTTCAAATCTGGCCTCAGACACTTCCTAGCTGTGTGTGGCCCTAGGCAAATCACTTCACCCTTTTGTCTCAGTTTCCTCATCTGTAAAATGAACTGGAGAAGAAAATGGCAAACCACTAATATTTTTACCAAGAAAACCCTAAATAGGGTCATGAAGAGTTGGACATGACTGAAATAACTTAACAACAAATAATGCACTATGTTAGCAAGTCATTGAATTAGAAGTTCATAAGTCACCTTCTCCAACCCATTAATTAGCAAGCACTTTATGTTTGCAGACTTGACTTAATTGCCCCACATATTTCTTTAAATATCTCTGAAAAGTGATCATTCAGATACCCCTTAAAGTCTTTCAGTAAAGGATTATTCACATAGCACTTCTAATTCTAAGGCAGCCATTTCTATTTTCATATAGTTCTAATTGTTGGGAAATTTTTCACTTGGCATGCCTGAAATTGCCCTGTGTCCCTGCTGCCCCTTTGATGTGTCCCTCTGTTCTAGCATATGAGACACTTTCTCTACTTGAGAAAGAAAATCATCATTGCTTCCCACTGATAAGAACTTTGTTTTGGCATTGTTTCCTTGAAAAAACATAAATTTCTTGTTTTGTTCTGTATATTTCTTGTTCTATTGATACCATATTGATGTGTGATGACCATAGTGAATTGCAATGGCTATATACTTTCTTCTTTTTTTTTTTGCAAGACACAGGGGTTAAGTGACTTGCCCAAGGTCACACAGCAAAGTAATATTTAAGTGACTGATGTCAAATTTGAACTCAGGTCCTCCTGACTCCAGGGCCTGTGCTCTATACACTGAGCCACCTAACTGCCTCTTTATACTTGTTCTTGGCCTTTAAAAGGGGCTATATAAAAATGTGAAATCTAGAGACACTCAGGAACAGAGAGGAGTGGACATGGAGTATGGGACCATTTCCTAGATTTGGCCTGCCCACTTGACTCCTTCCAATTTCCACCACCTCTCGTAGTTCTGCTTACGAGAGTGTCAGAGTCTGGATTTGGATCCAGGTATTTGTACCCTGAGATAGAATGAGCCACTTGGTAAGATCACAGAAGACAAAGGAAAACTGATGCATGGGTATATACAACACTTTTCACCTGTCCTCCTTCCCACTTACATCTCCAGTCAGATGAATCCACAGAACATAAAATGTCAGAGCAAGTCAAATTCTTAGCGATATAGTCCAACCACCTCTTTTTTCAGATAAGTAAATTGAGATATTGAGTGGGAAATGTGACTCATAACAGGGAGCTAGCTAGAGGCAGAGCTGGGACATAATTCTCCATTTTAACTGCAAGTAAAGGAAATAAATTAAAAATAAAGCAAAAAAAAAAAAAGTGAGGAAACCCAGGACACAGCAAGGTCATTGTCTCAGCTCACCAGCTGGGAAACAAGGCCCTGAATGAGCCAGTTTGAATCAATTCAAACTACTTTTGCTTTAGCAAAGCCCATTGAGATGCCAAGAGATAAATCTCAATAGTTCTGAACTGTGACCAGTGCACAGTAGGCTGCTGTTGTTACTAAGAGGGAAGGTATTTCTCCTCTTCCCTTGTGAACATAATTGAAAGAGGCTATTAATGTGGTGCCAGGGGCATTACCTAAAGAATGACTGGGTTTGTAAAGAGAGGGAGACTCACTAGGTATCAACTTCCCACCATCAATGAAGCTTTTACTGGAATAGAGTCCTGTACTATTAGTAAATGTTTTAAGGGGATAAAAGGAAGGGGAAAGACATTGACACCCTGGAACAAATCCAGAAGAGGGCATCCAGACTGGCAAAAGGCCAAGAGAATAGCCCTTAGAAGGATTGGCCTAAGGAACTGCGAATGTTTAGATTGGAGAATCAAGGGGAATAGGGTAATTGGGTATGATATCACTGCAGGGGGGGCAAACTCAGTCTTATTAGGCTTTGAAGTTGCAGAGAGGCAGATTTCAATTCAATCTTTAAAAAACAAACAAACCCCCCAAAACTTGTATGAGTTAAAGAGTTGAAAATAAAGAGATAGACTAAATAAATGGTGGATTATTTCCTTGTCCATAAACAGGATTCTGACTTAGACATGAGTTGAACTATTGGTTCAATTAGTCCCTAGTCCAGGAGTACTTAAATCTTTTTGGGATATGGGCCTCTCAGATAGTCTGGTGAAGCTATGGACCCTCTTCTAAGAATTATGGTTTACAAAATATAGAAGATGACAAAGGAAGCCAAGTATATTGAAATACAGTTTACAAAATATTTTTGGTTGTTTTTTTTTTGCAAGGCAATAGGTTAAGTGACTTGTCTAAGGTCACACAGCTAGGTAATCATTAAGTATCTGAGGTCAGATTTGCACTCAGGTCCTCCTGACTCCAGGTCTGGTGCTCTATCCACTGTACCACCTAGCTGCTCCCAGTTTACAAAATATTAAAAAAAAGTCCATGGATTTGATTGTAAGATCCTTAATTTTAGGCCACTTCTACCTTCACCTCCATTTTATATGCTAACCTTAGACCAAAGCCCCAGGTTCTTGGTCTGTTGGGATCAGAGTCCCCAAACTAAATCTCTCGTAGGCTCACATTATCCTCACTCAGACTTTACACTAAGGAATACAGAAACATAGCTTCTATTCAAGTCTCTACAGATATGTGTACCAGGGTCCCATACAGGTCACATAGAGGCATTCAAGGTAACAAATACATATATTGACTAGTGTAAGGTTTTATTTAAACCACCAAAGATAAGAATGTAAAGCATTGAGAAGAGTCCATAAATAATACAGAAAACACATAAAGGATTGGCAAAAGCACATAATCAATAAATTTAATTACCCTTAAAATTAAAAAAAAATTCTTCTTTAGAAGTACCACTGTACTATTAGGGTACAATGAAGTCCTCCAGAATCAGCATCACCTTGTGGTTTATATTCTCATAAGATGAGGCACCTAGATGATTCAGCTGAAAGAGCATACATCCAACCTTACACGCTTACTAGCTGTCACTCAACTAGCAAGTCACTTAACCTTTGTTTACCTTAATCCACTAGAGAAGTAAACAGCAAGCCAGTTCAGTATGGTCATAGGGGTCACAAAGAGTCAGACCCGACTAACAACAAAATGGAAAACTCACTTTGGGCCAACTAGGAAGGAAGCCACAAGTATTTATTAAGCTAGTGAGGTATAAATACAAGCAAAAATGAAGTCCCTGACCTCTAGGAGCGTTCATTCTAATGGAGGAAGACTACAAAAAGAAAGACTATACAAAGACTGAAAAAAGGTCCAAAAAGTCAGAACCATGGCTTAAACAGGCACAGGAGAAATGAAAGTGGTCTTGCCTGGATTCATTTGGCAAACATTCATTACTCAGAAAATTCCCCTTATCTCAGTAAAAGCTTGGATTCCCAAACTCTTCAACTTGAGGCCACTTATGAGACAACTCAGTGTTGGCAGCCACGATTGACTTGGCACATTTTTGCCTGAAGGATTAGTTCTTGGGTTACCTTACCTAGGAAATTCTTTCCTTGGAATTCTTGGGGACTTCCCCAGAAAGTGGAGGTTTAGGATCTCATTTTGCTCAGCTTACATATTTCTCTAAAATTGGCATTACTATTGGGGGAAATCCTCTCAGTGAATAGAGTCTAGACATAGGGTCTTGCAGATCCAAGTTCAAATCCAATCTTAGACACATATTAGCTTTGTGACCTTGGGCAAGTCACTTAACCTCTGTCTCAATTTTTTCATCTGTAACATGGGCTTAATAACAGCACCTGCTTCCTTCCCTGTTTCGAGGATCAAATGAGATGATCTTTATAAACTACTAAGAGCTTCTTCCTTTCCCCTTCATGGACCCCTTTGGTAGACTGGTAAAACACATGGACACTTATAATTGTAGGAGCATCTGTAGACATGTGTAATCTGGAACTGGGTCTCCTAAGCATTAATTTCAAAAATGGTTATGAGTAGAAACAATATTATGAGACATCTACAATTATTGTACAGACATGAAAATATTTATAATTTCTATTTCTGGCAAAGTCACAATTACTAACTGTTGTTGCCTACATTCAGAATTGAAGGAGGTAGTCTTTCTAGTAGAGGTTAGTTAGAAAATAAAAGTAGGATTTTTTTTTCTTTCCAAGTTCACTGATGCCTTAAAATATATTCATGAGCTTTTGGGAGTTAGTATATCCCTGGTGTATATATTCCATAGATAGGAGCACACATCAAATGAGATGACTAACCCAAAGTCCCACAACTTGGTGCTAGTAGAGTCAAGACTTAGAAACCAGATCTTAAAGATTTGCTAATAGTAGAATCAGAATAAACATAAAAAAAATTACAATTAGAAGAGCTTCCTCCTAAAGCTTGAAGTGTCTAGAGACTAGAACCCAGGTTTCTTGACTCTCACATGCATTCTCTTTCTATCCTGGTCCACTAAAATCAAATAATAGTCAGCCAAGAAACATTTAATAAGCTTTTATAATATCTGGGGCAGTGTGTGTTGAGGGAATTAGGAAAGGGAATAAGTAGATTATGTAAGTTTTTTGGCATTATCTTATCTTTCCATCTAACAAGAGATAGCTATTAAACTCACCATTTTATAGTTGAGGAAACTGAGGCAAAATGAGGTTAAGTGACTTGCCCAGGGTCATACAGTTACTATCTGAGGTCACATTTGAACTCAAGTCTTTCATGACTCCAGGCCAAACTCTCTGTCCTAGACTATGCCACTTAGGTGCCTCTAAGCACTGGAGAAATAAAGAAAGATTGCTCTCAAGGAATTACAGGTTATCAACTAAAAACAAGTAATGTTCTACCTTAATAGGATGGTTTTCCCTTTGTTTTCTATTTCCCAGAACTCAGTAAACACTAAACAAAGGGGATGTTTCTAAGTTCAGAGAAAACTGAACACAGATTTGCAAATCTCTGTTATATAGGGCTTAGATTTCTTTTTAAGTATTTGACAAATTCAACATAGAACTTTCAAATTTATCTAATTTGCCGTTCTTTCTAATTTTTTTTCACTTTTTTTGGAGGGGTAGCACGGGACCCTTTTCTAATTAGACTCTCTCCCCTACCTCTC
The DNA here is from genome assembly GCF_037893015.1 of Macrotis lagotis. Taxonomy (NCBI): domain Eukaryota; kingdom Metazoa; phylum Chordata; class Mammalia; order Peramelemorphia; family Peramelidae; genus Macrotis; species Macrotis lagotis. The sequence continues at coordinate 59,776,726 of NC_133658.1, forward strand.
CTCCTCCAACTGGAAAAAAAAGATGAACAATAATAAAATTCTCGTAACAAATATGTACAATTAAGTAAAATAAATTCCTACACACCAGTCAAAAAATGTATGTCTTGTTCCATGTTTTAAGTCTATCATAGGTAGTTTTCTTTAGTATAATTTCTCTAAAACTCTGACTATTCATTGCACTGATCAGAATTTTTAAGTCCTACAAGGTTGCTTATTTTTAATAATGTGACTATTAAATAAATTATTCTCCTGGTTCTTCTCATTTCATCCTACATTTGTTCATTTAAATCTTCCAATATTTCTCTAAAATGATTCCTTTTATTATTCATTCTTTGTGGTACATTCTTATACCATAATTAAATTATTTGCCAACCTTTAATTTTTAGTTCTTTGATATACTAAAAAAGAGATACCATAAATATTGTATTTATGAGTTCTTTTCTTCCTTCTTTGATATATAGGTGGTATTTGAGTTCAAGTATTCAGTGAATATATATACCATTTAGTGATTTATTGATGGTAGTTCTAAAATAATTTTCAAAATTACTGCACTGATTCAGAGATCCACTAATGGTACATTATTGTGTCTGTTGTTCCATAACACCTCCAACATCTGTTATTTTTCCTTTTGACAATTTGCCTGCCAGACAGGTGTGAGGTAGAAGCATAGAATTGTTTTAATCTTTATTCATCTAATTATTAGTGGTTTCAGCATTTTAAAATTTGGTTGTTTATGGCTTGAAAACTACATGTTTGTTTTCTTTGACCATTGGTCTCCTGGGGAATGGCTCTTATAAATTTTAATCCATTCCTTAATATATATTGAAATCTTTAAGAGAAATTTGCTGCAAATACCAATTCCTAGTTAACTCTTTCAATTTAAAATTTTCACTCCATTAATTTTGCAGAAATTTTTGAATTTTGTATAATAAAATTTGTCTACTTTATCTGTTGTGACCCTTTCTGTCTTTTTTGAATTTTACCTCTCCTCCTCTCCATAATTCTGAAAAATTAATTTCCTCTTTCTCTTCTATTTTTGCCTATGCTGTGGTCTTTCATTTCTAAGTCATGTGAGAGATATCTTGGCTTATAGTATGAGATAAGGATCTAAATTTAATTTATGCCAAACTCCTTTTCAGATTTCTCAACTTTTTTGTCAATATCTGGCATCTTTGAGTTGGCATGTAGCATAGTTAATTCTTTCTGTTTGTTCTATACCGAACCTGCTCCACTGATGAACTTTACTATTTTGAACCATAACAAATAAAGTATTTTGATGGATACAGCTTTGTAGTTTTTATTTTGAGATTTTGTACTGCTAGACTTCCTTCTCATTCTTTCCTCCACAGTCCCATTTCCCTTGAGATTCTTAAACTTTTGTTTCTCCAAATGAGTTTTACTATCTTTTTCTAGATCTACAAAATAATTCTTTGGTAATTTGACAGGCAAGCCACTGAAATAAGTAAATTAATTTAGGTGGTATTGACATTTTTAATATATTGTCTCAGCCTACCCATGAGCAATTAATATTTTCCCAATTATTTATGGCAATATTTCTATAAAGAGTTTTTTTGCAGTTATATTCAAAATAATTTGTTTATATCTTAGGCAAACTGCCAGATACTTTTTACATTTGCTGGTTATTTATTGAAGTGGGGCAACTCTTTATTGCATCTTTTCTTATTTTTCAAAAATGTGGATTTTTTCTTATAACTTTGTAGAAGTTATTTCAATTAATTTTTAGTCGACATAAAGATTTTCTAAGCAAATCATTATATTATTTACAAAAGATACAATTTTATTTCTTGCTTACTTATGCTTATTCCCTCAATTTCTTTATTCTTTTTATATTTCCATAGCTAGTATTTCTAACCTTATATAAAATAATCATAGTAGTGATAGAACTATCAATGGAATCAAACTATCACCTATAATAGGATGGACTAAAATTTTTTTTCATGAAGCCAATCCATTGAATTGAGCTTTGAAGGTTGGGATTTTAAAACAGTAATAACAGATTCCATTTCAACCATACATTTGGTTTGACCTAAGGGGGATCAAATCTATGAAGTATTTTTGAGTTTAAATTTGCTCAATTGTTAGATTTAAAAAAGAGGTCTGATACTTGTTCAATATTTCATCTATTGAAGTAACTAATGATTCATTTCAATTATCCAAATAACAGGGACGGCTAGGTGGTGCAGTAGATAAAACACTGGCCTTGAAGTCAGGAGTACCTGAGTTCAAATCTGGCATCAGACACTTAATTACCTAGCTGTGTGGCCTTGGGCAAGCCACTTAACCCCATTGCCTTGCAAAAACTAAAAAAAAAAAAAAAATCCAAATAACAAACTCTTCTTTTCCTGGAGACCTACATATTTCACTGGCTGTCCCCCAAGTCCTTTGCCTGAAATACTCTCCATTCTCACCTTGAGTTCCTTTGGGATAACTCAACTTCTTTCTACTTCAGGAGATCTTGCCCAGTTTCTTCTCCCCTTTAATTCTGAGATTATTTTTTATCTATACAGTGTGTAACTTGTAGATACATAGATATTTGAATGTTGTCTCCCTTAGAATGTAAGCTTTTTTGAGGACAGGGACCATATTTCTCCCTTCCTCATATAGTCAGCACTTGCAGTGCTTGTTGCCTTACTGACAGTTTATCCTAACTCTTACAGGAAAGACCTCTAGTTTATCTCTGTAAAATATAAAGTGAAGTCTTGTTTTTATAGCGATTATTTGCCTTATTAAGGAAAGACCCATTTATTCCTATGCTTTTTAGTTTTTTGCATCTACTGATATAATCATACAATTTTTATTGTTATTGTTATTAATATAGCCTATTTTGTTTGTAGTTTTCCTTATAATGAGCCAACTCTGCATTTGAAATATAAATCTGTTTGGAGGATAAAAACAATTTTACATACTGCTCTAGCCATTTCACTAATATTTTATTTAAAAACCTTATGTTGATATTCATTAGGAATATTGATTTATAGTTTTCTTTCTCTATTTTATCCCCATAAAAGTATGTTTATACAGAATGTTGGTCACACTTATTTCTGCCAGTTTTTAATTGTTTTGGCCAATTGATGATTCAATAATTAAGAGATGCTTTGACAATATTAGAACCAAGCCAAGAATCTGAAAAACTGCTAGCATCTTTGCCAAAATATTCTGGCTTATCCCTCACTAGACAAAATTTTGAGAGCTGCTTTTAGTCTGTGTTCAAATAACAATGAAAGGGAGTTTGGCATAATGGATGGAGGGCTGCCTTGGAGTCAGGAAGACTTGGATGTGAGCACTGTTTCTGAAAGACTGGTGATATGATCATAGAGGAAGTCATCTGATCCCTCAGTGGAGTTGGTCATTCTTTCAAATTGGAAATGACAAGTGAGTTGCAACTCTGTATTGGTGGAAAGATATTTTTTCCTTAGAGTACCCTTTATGAATGAAAGCACAAGTCTGGACCTAAAAACAATAACACACATTACATTGCATTTTAAAAGCACTTTCCACACTGAGATCCTGTGATATAGGTGAAGATCACAACCACTTCCATTCTGAAATGAAGAAATGGAGGTTTAGAGATGCACAATGATTTAACCAAGGTCACCCAGTGAGGAACAAATATAATTCCAAACCTCCTGTGTTCTTTCCTTTTCAAGAGTCTTTTTCAAAGGGCTAAAGTCCCTTAAAATCGCATTAAATATGGAGGGGGAAAAAATTAAATCTCTTTAATTTTCTACTGCTCTGTTGAAATTGTTCAGTTCAGTAGTGTCTTACTCTTTGTGACCCCATTTGGGGCTTTCTTGGCAAAGATATTGGAGTGGTTTGCCATTTCCTTCTCCAGTTCATTTTACAGATGAGGAACTGAGGCAAATGGGTTAAAATGACTTGCCCAGCATCGTAGTCATTAAAAAAAAATTCAGGATCATAGGATTTAAATTCAGGAGGAATTTTAGAGATTGTAGAGTTCTATTTCTTTATTTTATAGATAAGAAAACTGAGCCCAGAAAGGGGGAAGTGGCTAACCTGAGATCATGTAGCTTTTAAGTAGGAAACCTGAACTTGGGTCTTCTGACCCTGCATCTTTTCCATCATGTTACATGGACTCTCTTCTCTTATTTACATACCATATGTCATAGAATCATAAAAGTTTAGAGAGAAAAGGGATCTGAGTGCTCCCTATACCCTCTCTTCTCCAGGCTCCACCTTTGTTTGCTCATAGTATTCCTGACCCAGGGTACTCCTGGAAATGACGGTTTCCTTTCTGGATCTATCAGAGGGGCTTCCTGTAGGGAGGCAGCTGTTTTCCTGAAGAGCACACTCAGACAACAGGAAGAATGGCCTTGGGAAAGATGACAGAAATATCTCTGGGAGGAGACAGGAGCTCCCTTGGGGTAGGTCAGCATTTGGCAATTCTATTCTTAAATATCTTCCCACCAAGAAAAACGAAAAGGAAAAATCCTCTCAGCACAGTTGCAGAGTTTGAATTGTCCCCATACACCAGGAACATGTGATCCTCTACTGTGACACATAATTTTGACTCTATACAGGCTTGGGTTCTTCCACCCTCCCTAGAGCTCCAAAAATTTTTGGAAGGAAGCTATGTGTTGGTGGTTTGGGAAATTCTTAAAATAGTCTTAGGCATTCTGATTTAGCTAGTTAGTGTAGTGATTGGAATGCTTGGACTTGGACTCTAGAAGACCTAAGAGCTCTTCTTCAGATACTTATTAGCTTCATATCCTTGGGTCAATCCCTTATTCCCTCTTGTGCCTCAGTTTCCTCATCTGTAAATAATAGCATCCACCTCCTAGGCTGTTAAGAGGATCTATTGAGATAACATATATAAGGTGTATTATCAGTCAGTCAGGAAGGAAAAGGGAAAGGGAAGGGAACAAGTATTTATGTAGTGTATACTGTTGATCACACTGTATTAGCAGTCTGAATACAAAGAAAGGGGAATAAATAGTCCCTACTCTCAAGGAGCTCTCAATCCAGTGGGGAAGACAGTACACAAATGACCTTGCTCAGACAGGATGTATTCAGAATAAATTATTGGTAGTCTTACAGAGAAGGTACTAAGATTAAGAAGGACTGAAAAGGGATTACGAATATTATGGATTGCTATTTTTCTTTATGAAATCATGAATACGGGGTGGCTAGGTGGCATAGTGGATAGAGCACCAGCCCTGGAGTCAGGAGTATCTGAGTTCAAATCTGGCCTCAGACACTTAATAATTACCTAGCTGTGTGGCCTTGGGCAAGCCACTTAACCCATTTGCCTTGCAAAAACCTAAAAAAAAAAAAAAAGAAAGAAAGAAAGAAATCATGAATGGTCACACTCTAGAAAAGCATGGAACGAATTATAGAAACTGATGCTGAGCAAAGGGAGCAGAACCCAAGAGAACATTGTACACATTAACAACACCATTGTGAGTTGATCAGTCTTTATGGATGACAGCTCCTCTCAGCAGTTCAGAGAGTTAGGACAACCCTAGGAGACTGGATATGGACAATGCTATCCACATATAGAGGAAGAAAAACAAACCAAAAAAACCCTACAGAATCTGAAGGAATACATCATTCACTTTTAAAAATTTTCTCTTATCTATTTCTTTTCTATATCAGTTTTCTTTCTTTTTTTCTTAATCCTAATTCTTCATACAGAAAATGACTAATCTCTAAACATGTTAAACATAAATGTGTATATACAATATTCACCTGAATGAGGGGAAGGGGGTGGGAAGGAAGGGTGGAAGGAAATTATGTAACTTAAAAATGTGCATATGCGGGGCAGCTAGGTGGTACAGTGCATAGAGCTCCAGCCCTGGAGTCAAGAGTACCTGAGTTCAAATCCAGCCTCAGACACTTAATAATTACCTAGCTGTGTGACCTTGGGCAAGCCACTTAACCCCATTTGCCTCGCAAAAAAACCTAAAAAAAATGTGCATATGCATATGGATGAATGTTGAAAAACTTTCATAATATGTAATTGGAAACATAAAATAAACTATCAGTTGGGGGAAAAAGGATTAAAAAGACTTCTTGCAGAAGGTAGGACTTTAGCTGAGACCTAAGGTAGTCAAAGGAGCCAGGAGTAGAGATGAGGAAGGAGATGATTTTAGGCATGGTGGAGAGTCAGTAAAACAATATGAGACTGGAAGTGGAGTTTGAGGAATAGCAAGAAGCTCTGAATTGATGGATAAAGAATAGTGTGATGGAACTGAACTTTCAGAAGAGTAGAGGTGGTGCCTGGGACCTGGAACCAGAAGGACCTGAGTTCAAATTCAGTCTCAGACACTTCCAATGTGACTCTGGGCAAGTCACTTAAATTAAAAAAAAAAGAAAAGTTGGAGGTATGCAGGTCATAAAGGGTATTAAATCCATAGAAGTTTTACTTAATATCTTGTATGATTATTAAAGATAGAATCAAACCCAAATCTATTATTTTTTGGGGTACCACTGAAATTAAATATGACTTCATTTGTTTGATGATAATGATGCTTGTCCTTTGTTCTCGAGGACTACCACATCAGAGAGAGGATGCCACAAGCACATGAATTAGATTTGATAGAGGCGGTACGGTGCCAAGTCACCAGCTTCACTTTGTCTTCTGGAGCTATCCAAGTCTAGCGGTCAGATATGGATCAGGAAAACTGGAGATGACTCTGAATGTGAGGGAATCAGGGTTAATTGACTTACTCAAGATCATACAATTGGTAAGCATTTGGGGGCAAATTTGAACTCAGATCCCCTTGATTTCAAGGCTGGGGCTTTATCCACTGCTTCATCTAGTGAATCTAGTGATTCTATTTTGTATATATTATGATCATGATTTTAGAAACCTGAAAAAAATCTGACCCAGTACTGGACCAACTCTAGAACAAGAAATCAAAGAAGATTTTATAGTTGATCCTGAAAGTAATAGGGAGCCACTGAAGTATTGAGAAGGGAGCTCAGCTGCATTGGGTTGGCCACATTGATCAAATACCAAGTATATGCTTCCCCCAAAACATTGTTTTATGGAGAGCTCACACAAAGCAAGCACTCACATGATAATCAGAAGTGATACAAGGACACTCTTGCAGTCTCTCTTAAGAACTTTAAAATTTACTGTGCGACATGGGAGACACTAGCAAAGGACTGCCCAGCATGGCATGCCCTCCTCAGGGAAGGTGCTGCAGTCTATGAGCAAAGCAGAATTGTAATAGCTCAGAAGAAATGCCAGATGCACAAATTTGGAGAATCCACCCCAAATATTTGAAGAGACTATTTGTACCCCACCTGTGGTAGAGCATTCTTTTATTGATTTGATCAGTCAGAAAACTGTAACTTTACTCTAGCCAGGGATGTCATTTTGGTCCTCTTTGAGAATAAAGGACAATGACCAAGTTATTTTTTTGAATAAAGGACTAAAATGGGCTTTTGTTCTAGAAAGATCAGTTTGGCAGCTGAGAGGAGGATGATAGAAGGGAGATACTTGAGGCAAGTTGAGCAGTCAGCAGGTTTTTTTTCAATAGTTTAGACATGAAGTTTTGAAAATATCAGAGAGCAACAAGAGAAGGATGTATGGAAAGTGAAACCCAGGTTGGGAGCCTGGTGTATTCTCAACAGTAATAGGGAGGTCAGTGAAAGGAAAAGGTTCAGGAGGAAAGAGAATGAGTAGTTTTAGATATGGTGAGTTTAAAGATAGACATGAGGTTGAGATGTGACTATCAGGCCATTGTAAATGTGAGTCTGGTGGTCAGGAGAGAGGTTAGGTTTGGACAGATCTGTAAATGAGAATCAGCTACATAGAAATGATCATTTAAACTTGAGAAGTGATGAGATTGTTAAGAAAAATAGTATAGGGGCAGCTAGGTGGTGCAGTAAATAGAGTAACAGCTTTGGAACTAAAGAGAGCTGAGTTCAAATCCTACCTCAGACAATAATTAACTGTATGACCTTGGGCAAGTCACTTAACTCCATTGCCTTGCCCCCCACCACAAAAAAGAAAAATAGTATAGAATAAGTATAGCACAAGTATAAGTAAGAGTAGTGTAGCTCACAGTTACATACATAGTTACCATAGACTGAATGTGGGTTGGAATTACAGAGTGCTGAGAAAGTCCCTGAGGTTGTGATATAAACTATTGAGACATTCAGTGCTATAGGGAAAAGATCATAGGACAGCTTGGGGCAGGGAGCAGAGACCCCAGCAATCACAGAGTAGATCCAAAGTGAAAATGGAAAGAATAAACCAGTAGAGGACCCCAGCAGTTCCCTCCATATAGGGATATGGGTTTTCCTCAGGGCATGTGTGTCCTTTGCCCTTGTCAGATGTCATTTGGAGTATTGTGTTCAGTTCTGGGCACCACGGTTGAAGAATGACATTGGCAAGTTGGAGAGTGTCCAGAGGAGGGCAGCCAGGCTGCTGAAGGACCTTGAGTCAGTGACCAATCAGAACTGGTTGTAGAAACTCAGCACATATAGTTAACCATATGCTCCCTTCTCCACTGGGAGACTCCCAGAACCTTCATTTTGAGGAACAGCCCAGACTCACCTTGCTTCTTTCCTCAGGCTTCCCACCCCTTGCCATCACAAGTATCTCCCTTTTAGTTTTTTTTTTTAATGTATACTGATTTTCTCCATTGAGGGTAGGAATTGGGTTTTTGTTTATATTTATATTTTTTAAGCTCAGTAGAGTACCTGATGCATAGCATTTGCTTAATACATAGATAATCTAATATATAGATAGTTGGGATTTTTGAAGGGCTGTCACATGGACAATTGCTCTATGGGGGTCAGATGACAGAAACAGGAGCAATGGGCAACAGTTACAAAGAAGCCAATTTAGGTTTTTTGTCAAGAAAAACTTGCCAGGCACCCAGAGCTTTTCCAAAGCAGAATGTCCTCTCTTGTGTGGTACTGGTTTCTTCCCTCTTGAAGCAGAGGATGGATCATGATTGATTGTATACATTCCAATGAAGATCACTTTTGTCTAAAATTTGGACCAAGTGGCATCTAATGTCCCTTCCCACTCTCAAATTCTGTGATTCTCTCATCCGAGAACAATAATTAAAGGAACATTACAAGTCCTGGAAAGAACATGGCAGTTATTTGCTATATTACTCCAATCACCATTCCCATTTATAGATTATCTTCTGTTAGAATGGAAGCTTCTTGAAGGCAGGCAATGTTTTGTTTGGTTGTATTTTTACATCCAGCATTTATCACAGTGTTTCACACACAGTAAATGTTTAATAAATGCATTTTCATAGTGATTATTATTAACTACAGTAGTTAGCATTTATTCATTTTATAACAACCCTGGGAGATGAATACTCTTATTTTTTTTAAATTTATGGACTAAAACCTTTCCATAACATAGTAGAAAAAAAGAAAGATTGTACATAAAACTGAAGATCTATTATGTACAACTACAGATTCCTTTTAAATATATAATAAAAGTTATCATGTAAATTTCTCCTCTTTTTCTTTTTTTCTCCCCTCTTCTCCCCACCTTGTCATTCTTCCCATTTTAAAGATGAGAAACCTGAGGTTAAGAGAGGTTAAGTGACTTGTCCAGGGTCACACAGCTAGTAGATGAAGTAGAATTTGATTTCAGCTTTTTCCTGACTCCTAGTCAAACCCTCTATTCACTGTGTCATTTATCTGCCTCTGCCCTGGAGTTGCACAACTGATTCTTTTGAGCCCAGTTGTAAAATTTGTACTTTTCCCTATCTTGTAACATTTGATCTATTATTTTATCCAGTTGAGATATTATTGAATCCTGACTCTATTATCTAACATGTTAGCTAGCATTCTCTGATATGAATGCAATTTTGATAGACTGGCCATCCTCATCTTTTCTGAATCACTAATGAAATGCTAAATAGCTTTGGGCCAAGGAGAAATTCCTGGGCTATATTAATGAGTTGTCATTGGGTTTGATTATTCAGCTACAAACAACTGTACTATCAGTGAGGCCACATTTTCCCAGCTTGTTCACAAGGATAGAATAAGAGTTCTATTCAAACACTGCAGATATTATCTTCCTTGGAAACCAATGTGGTGAAGTATAAAGAACTCCTGTCTTTTCTAGAAGTTTTGCTCCTTCAAAAGAAGTTTCAATCTGTTATGTGTCAGCTTAGACAAGTCACCATCTTACTGGGCCTCAGTTTCTCCTTCTGAGTGATCTAGGGTTTGGACTAAATCTCTAAATTCCCTTGTAGTTCTAAAAGAAAAGACAAAATGGTGTAGTGAAATAAGTCAGGTGAGACATGGGCTTGAAAAGGACTTCCAATATTTATCATTTGACTCTATTTCACTTACCCGCACTTCAGTTTCCCCACCTGCAAAATGAGGATAACTATATATGTCTTATCTACCTCATAGGATTACTGTGAAGATCAAATGAACTGGAATACATGAAAAGTTTTGTGCTTACTAAATACCAACTATTGCTATTATTAAGAGACTTTGGATTTTAAAAATCATTTAAATCTTATTTTTTTAATTTATCTTCTTTATGCCCTGATATCTCAAAATTGAAAATGAAATTACCCTTACTAGCTGTGTGACCTTAGGCTAGTTACTTAAATTCACTGCTTTGTAAAAATAAAAAAAAGAAAAAAAGAAACTATTCAATGTTATACTCTAAAAAAAAATGAGACAATCTATGTTTGCAATTAAGCATTTATTGTGTATTAAACTGGGAATAGGCAGTCAGGTATCCTATAAAGGTTAGAAAGGCACCAACTGCCCCACTTGATGAAATAAATCAAATTATCAGCCTGGTTTGGAAACTTTCCTTCTTGAGCCCTAACTCTAAGATCTTTCTTCACAGTAATAAGGTGTCAATGTTTGTACAAGCTATCAACAACAGAGGGTCTACAAATACAGGATTCTATTAATATCTACAGCCTCTAGATATCAACTTCAAAATGCCTTTGACCTTGATGAAAAGTGATGCCAAGTTCATGCTTCACCTACAACCATTGATTTCAGCTGAGATGAGAGGTTTTTTCACACTCAGAGTGAATACAGCTTGAACAAGATCAGTGTAGCTTACTCTAAATTTTTATTCTTAATACATTATAATGTATGTACATATTCTTAAAGATAACATTTTAAAAATCTGACATGTTTCCTGCGTTATCAGACCCAATGGCTTAATGTATTTAGAAATTTAACAGAGAAATACAGTGGAGAAATGCATAGTCTAAGCATATGATTATTATTTGGGAATGACTTTTTAAAGTCTCCAGAATGAAATCCAAAGTCTGAGACCTAGTACTCAAGGTCTTTCTAAAACTTGGTTGCGGTAAGTCTTTCTATTCTCATTTTATAAGCTGGAAGGGAAGGATCTTAGTGATGATTTAGGCCAATCATTATTGTACAAGAATGTAACAGAGAAAAGAACGGAGACATGATATGCCTTCACTGACATCAAATAGGGAGTAAATGAACTGCGATTCAAACCAAGATTTTTAATTCTGATGCTAGTCAGTCAATAAACATTTATTAAATGCCTTTGGAATTATGGTCAGTCATCAGATTTCTTAAGTCTTTCAGAGTTAATTTTTGCAGGACTAGTCTTTTTTTTGTATAAATTGTTCCCCTGATTCTGTCTACCTCATTTTGCATCAGTTCATCCAAGTCTTCCCAGGTTTCTCTGAAACTACCCCTTGTCAACTACACTGACCTTGTTTGACTGCATTCACTCTGAGTGTGAAAAAACCTCTTACCTCAGCTGAAGTCAATGGTTGTAGGTGAAGAATGGCCTTGGCATCACTTTTCATCAAGGTCAAAGGCATTTTGAAGTTGATACTGTATAGGGTATAGATATTGATAGAATCCTGTGTTTGTGGATCCTCTGCTGTTGATAGCTTGTATAGAGTTCTGTTACATTCATATACCATAACTTGTTCAGTCAGTCTACAATGGATGAGAATCCCCCATCTACAATGGCTAACTCCCTTAGAGTAGGAATACCTTCCTTATTCTTCTATAAAAAGGAGTGCTACAAATATTTTTGTCCACGTGGGTCCTCTTCCAGAGCAGAGGTTCTTTAACATATATTATTATTTAGAATATGGAGTCTATACATTTTAAAAAAAATTTTGATAACTGTATTTCGATATAATTAGTTTAGTAGGCAAGTTTTGCAGTAGACTGAGCACTGGGTCTGGGGTCACAAAGACCTGATTTTACATCTAACTTCAGAAAGTTACTAATTATGGGATCCTGAATAAGTCACTTTATCTGTATTCCTGTTTCCTCAAGCTGTAAAATGGGGAAAATAATAGGATCCAGCTCACAGGATTGTTGTGGAAGGATCAAATAAGATGTAATTTATTGCTTTAACTTACTGCTCCCAAAAATTGTTATGGAAAAATCAAATAAGATTTAATTTTTTTATTTGACTATCTACCACTAGGTTTTTGTTTTTGTTTTAAATTGGATCACAAAGGGTATGGGAGAGAGAAAATAATTGCAAAATATTTAGCACAATTGTAATTATTCCTTTGTAAGCCTATTTTTACTTTTTGCATTTGAGTACATTCTTTTGAGAACAGGCTTCGCCCGACTGCCAAATGGGTCCCCGAAATTTTAAAAAATGTTAAGAATCTGTAGTCTAGATAGTCTCTGTAGTTTCTTGTAATTCTAATACTCTTGACAGATAAAGGATGCTCTCTGGATGCTCCAAATTTTAGGATGCAATCTAAGAATAAGTGTTTTAAACTTTGTGACCAGTAGGGGGAGGTCAGCCACAACCAGGAGGGAGAAAACCAAGAGGTCTTTCTCAATGTTTTCTCTGTAGTGAAAGGTTTGGGTAACTCTGGCCTGAGGAAATAAAATTGTACACACACCCCAAACCCAAGATCTTAATCAGGATCTGGCTGTTTCAACTCCTAGTTAATTCTGTCCTCGGACAAGTCACTTTATCTAGGCTTCAGTTTCCTTTTCCAAAAAATGAAGGACTTGGGTTAATGAACTTCAAAGGTAACTTCCAACTCTAAATTTCAGCTCACTAATACAAGGGTTCTAAACCTGGAGTCTGTGACTGGGTTTTTTTTTTTTATTTTTTAAGAGATTTTCTTAAGTGTTCCTGCTTCTATTCTTTTCCGTCATAATCTTGTGTCTTTTATGCATAAAACAACATGAATCTGAGAAGGGGCAGATAGATTTTACCTGACTACTTTTGCCTAGAACATGCCAAAAGGTTAACTAGAACATGCCAAAAGGTTAAAAGCTCCTTCACTAAAGCTTTTCCAAGATGATCAGAAGGCCACTCTTGAATATGTTGTGTGGAGGATGGATTTCTCTTCAGGTATGTTTTAGTCTAGATGACTCCTTAATTCCCTGCCAGTTGAGAAATTGCATGATTTGGATTCTCCAACTCTGCTGAGTGAAGCATTGGAATGGAGACATGGGGATCTGATTGTTAACCTTCCATTCTAGTACTTGTGGATACCCTAATCCTGGGCAACTCTTTTTTTACTCTTTCTTGCTTCTTCTTCTCTCTTGGTTTTTTCATTTATAAACCTCCTTGCCTCCCCCAATTGGTCCTTGGAAGGATCAAGTAAGATTGAACTTTTTTTCCTTGATTATCACTAGGTTTTTGTTTTTGTTTTAAATTGAAACACAAAGGGTATGAGAGAGAGAAAATAAGAGTCAATTGAAATAATTAAAGAAAAGGAAAAAGTGTGACCCTGGACAAGCTACTTAACTCTGTCTCAGTTTCCTCATCTGTAGAATGGGCAGGAGAAGGAAATAACAAATCATTCTAATATTGTTGCTAAGAAATCTCCATGTCTTACAAAGTGTCAGTCATGACAGAACAACTAAATATTTAACTAAATACTCCTCTTACCAAAAAACATAGAAAAGTAGGGCTATACGCATCATCCTTATTTCAGTTTTACAGATCAAGAAAGTGAAACTTTTAGAAAAGAAATGACTTGACCAAGATCACACAGCTATTTTGTGATGGTACATAGATCAAATGATTAATGAATATGAAAATGCTTTGAAATTTGCTTATATTTTCTACAAATAAATATTGATGATGTTTATCCTTTGTTCATGAAGACGACTATGACATTATGGAGGTGATGCCATGACAAGCACATGAACTGGATTTGAGTAAGGGGGTACTTAGCCTCACTTTCTCTGGAACCATCTGGAATCAGCATGCTTTGGATATGAGGCAGGGTTAAGTGACTTGCCCAAGGTTACATAACTAGTAAGCTGTTTAATACTTGCCCCTATATCCTATGAACTTTGAACTCTTTGGAATCTCATTGTTATTGAATCATTAGGGTTTTCTTGGCAAAGATGCTGAAGTAATTCCAGCTGATTTTACAGATGAGAAAACAAAGGTTTAAGTGACTTGCCCAGGGTCACAGAGGTACTAAGCATTTGAGACTGGATTTGAACTCATGAAAGGGGAGTCTTCCTGATATCAAGATTTGAATGCATGCAGATGAGTCTTCCTGATTCCAAATCCAGTGCTCATAAGCCTAATTTTCTTTCATTATTTGGGGTTTGCTAGATAGAAAAATTACTCCAACTGGGATTTACTATAATTGTGGATACAGGGATGACAGTGGGGAGCAAGCTGAAATGAATCTTCAGGGGAATTAAGTTTGACTACTAATTATTTGACTTTGAGTAAGTCAAAGAACCTCTTTTTCTTGTTTGTTTTTATAAGGTTATTGGGGTTAAGTGACTTGTCAAGTGTCTGAGGCTGAATTTGAACTCAGGTTTTCCTGACTCCATGGCCTGTGGTCTATCCACTGTACCACCTAGCTACCTTTAGGAAACATCTTTGAGCTGGTTTCCTTCTTTGTAAAATGAATGGCCTGCACTGGATGGTCTCTAGGGTACCTTCCAACTCTAGATGGTATCTTATGAGTTAGATGACTCGAGGTCTCTTTCAGCTTTCACAGCCTATGATTTTATAACTTCTATCCACTGTGATCTTCCACCTGGAAACCCCTGAAAGGGAGAGTCTGTCTTACCTGATAGCCCCACAGCTCTAGATGTTTTGTTAAGCACTAACTTACTGTTTGACTTTGAACAAGTTAAAGAACCTCTTTGGGGGGGGGGGTTGTTTACTTTTTCCAAAGTAATTGGGGTTAAGTGACCTGCCCCGTGTCTGAGGCTGGATTTGAACTCCATGGCCATTCCTTCTTCTAAAGGAATTCCAAGGAAGCTTTCCATGACCTCTTATTTGTAATACTCAATGAATGACATTTTCCAAGGCACATTAAAAACCTTCCTTCCAGGTGATCGTTCATAGAGGATCAATTGATCTGTGTGACCTTGGGCCAGTCACTGACTTGCTGCGGGCTACGGGCTTCAGTTTCCCCTTCTGCAAAATCAGAGGGCTGAGTTAGTGTTCTCAAAAATCACCTACAGTTCTTCCAATCCTCTCCAATGAAGTACCTGGTTTATTTAATTCCTGGCTTCTCAGACCTCCCTGGCTCAGGATGAAAATATTCCGCCTACCAAATTCCTTTATTAACAATCCCGAAGCCAGTAAGTGGATTTTTGGTCTGTGGCAGCATTTACAGCTCCCCTCTGTCGAGTCGGTTACATCACTTTGCACAGAAATCCCAGTAATGCCTTGCAGCAGAGCAGAAGCAAAAGAGGAGGAGGAGGAGGAGGAGAAAGACTAGGAGCCCAAGGAGAAGAGGAGGGGGCTAGGGGAGGTGTGAGGTCAAACCATTCTACCCCACCGGAGAGGGGTGGCCTTCCGAGTGCTTCTCTTCTGATTGGCTGTTCCGCAGAAAAGAGGCGGTGACCTCCCCTTCGCCAGCTGGCTGACTCAGGACCAATAGACAAAGACTTAAGTCAGCGCAGGGAAGGCGAGCCGCCCTGCCAGCCCGCAGGGAGCGGGTTAAGCGCCTCCTTAAGAGCTCATTCAGTAGGCAGCGGGCAGTGCGAGCTCCTGCCGTGGTATTGCAAGCACTGGATTCCTGCATCAGTCTCTCGCTCCAATCTGGACCTTGACAAAGCTGGTGCCGCTCAGTTCTGGGACCCTCCCGCCCTCTCGGATTGTCAAGCCTTGGGGGCTTCCCCCTTGTCTCTTCCCCACCCGGTTCATCCCTTTTGGCACCCTTTCCTCTTTTTTTTTCTGGAATCCAGTTTCTAGTCACGAGAGATGGCCACAAAGATCGACAAAGAAGCTTGCCGGGAGGCGTACAATCTCGTACGGGATGATAGCACAAATGTCATCTGGTAAGCTTCAGCGCACTTGGCTGGTCCCCCCACGATTTCCTCGGCTAAAACGAGGCAGCAGCTCAGCGCCAGCGGCCGCTGCCCTCCTGCCGATAGGCGGAGGTGAACTTGTAATGGATTTTAGAAGTAGAGAGTTGGTCCCAGCCTCTCCGCCCCATAAAAAAAAGGGGGAAATGGGTGGCTGACTGGCTGGCCCATCTCAACCATTTTTCGGGTAGTAAAAGGGTTGAGGGAAAAAAAACAACCTTTTAAAGGTCCCCTACCAATACAATTTCTAAAAGCCAATACTCCTTTTACGCTTTGATTTTGTGTGTGTGTGTGTGTGTGTGTGTGTGTGTGTGTGTGTGTGTGTGTGTGTGTGAGAGAGAGAGAGAGAGAGAGAGAGAGAGAGAGAGAGAGAGAGATTTAGTTTTATTTTGGATGCTTGTCATCATTTAGATCCCAATTTTTTTGTTTTTTTTTTCTTCCTTTCGTCCGGAAGGGTGACTTTTAAATACAACGGGTCCACCATTGTGCCTGGAGAACAGGGGACCGAGTACCAATCCTTTATTCAGGAATGCACAGGTAAGCGCACGGCAGCCCCGCGTCTCGATCGCGCACCAGCCAGAGCATTTATTCCTGCGTATTGTCAGTTGCTGGTGCCAACTCGGAACGAGCCCACTTTTCGGATTCCGGCTCCTCCGATGGCTTGGCGGAGGGGACCGGAGGCGAACGTTCCCTCTTTAGATGTAGGCAGCGGTAGCGAAAGTCTACTGAGTCAGGACTTCCTAGCCCAGCTCAGCCTCTTCTCGGCATCCGCAAGGTTCACCTTGCTGCGGGCTACGAGGCACTTCATTGCCTCTCTCTGCTAGAGGTATTCGTTTCAAGTCCTCATTAAAAAAAAGAATCCTTTCTCTACTTCTATCAGAGAAATGAGGGACAACTCCGCAGCTTATAATTTGCAAAGCCCTGGGCTCTTAACTTGCTACTTCTTTGCTTTTGCCATCCAAACCTCGGGAGTTAGGGGAACTGCGACAAACTCTTCTCTTTGGTCTTGGAAACTCCAGGGGAGAGTGAGCTCGGACTGTTCTTTCCCCTTCCCTTCCCTCCCATTAGATTGCGAGTTCCTTGCGGGCAGCGACTGTCTTTTGTCTCTTTTTATACCCACAGAGCTTACTTGGCACAAGGGTAGCACAGCCATACTTTAATTCTGTATTCTATGAACACATAGCAGGCTTGGATGCTTGATTGCTGCACACGAGTTCTAGTCCAAAAGAGACTTTGCAGGGTATCAGTTAAAGCAGGAAGAGACCAAACGAGATTTCTGCCCCGGTTTAGGGTCTTAGAGCTCTTATTAGACAGCCTGCGATTCCCAAAGGCGATTCTAGTGGAGCGGGTCCTGCCATTGTTGGAGCTCAGCCTGACAACAGCCGGTATTGGCAGACCCCACCCCCCCACCCCAACTTCAACTCAGAGAGTTCCACCACCAGTGTGGGCTGCGAATATTAGGAAGAGCTGCTTCTCTGGGAAGGAAGGAGGAAAAAGACATTGGTGAAAATGCAGTTCCTTGAAATTTTCAAGTATTAGAATCGCTTCTGAAATGTCTCCTGGGATTATGCCTCTGAGCAGATGTCTGGTTTCTCCCAGGCTGGCGGAGTCGGCTTCCACTCAAATTCAGAATCTGTGTCATCGGTGCAGTGGACCTAATCTCAGACTATGCACTGTAGAACTTTTCTTTTCTTCTTTTCTTTTCTTTTCTTTTCTTTTCTTTTCTTTTCTTTTCTTTTCTTTTCTTTTCTTTTCTTTTCTTTTCTTTTCTTTTCTTTTCTTTTTTCTTTTCTTTTCTTTTCTTTTCTTTCCTTTTCTTCTTTTCTTTTCTTTTTTCTTTTCTTTTTCTTTTCTTTCTCTTTTCTTTCTCTTTTTCTTTCTCTTTTCTTTTCTTTCTCTTTTTCTTCTTTCTTGCTTTTTCTGTCTTTCTCTTTTTTCCTTCACGATTCTCTTGCATCCTTCCTTCTTACCTTCTTCCTTCCTTCTTTCCTTCATTTCTTTTTCTTTCTTTCTTTCTTTCTTTCTTTCTTTCTTTCTTTCTTTCTTTCTTTCTTTTCATTCTTTTCTTTCTCCCTTCCCTCCTCTCTCCCTCCCTTTCTTTCTCTTTCCCTTCCTTCCTTCCTTCCTTCCTTCCTTCCTTCCTTCCTTCCTCTCCTCCCTCCTCTCTCCTCCTCCTCCTCCTTCTTCTCCTCTCTCTCTCTCTCTCTCTCTCTCTCTCTCTCTCTCTCTCTCTCTCTCTCTCTCTCCCCCTCCCCCTCTCCTTCCTTTCCTTCCTTCCTTCTCCTTCCTTCCTTCTTTTTTGGTTTAACAAATCACAGGTAAACTCAGAATTATTTTGAGAATATGCCAACCCAAGCACATACTGAAGATCTTGTTTCTCACCCTTGAACTTTGAGATCTCAAGCATGCACTCAGGAAGTAGGTCTCATAGGAAATCTGTTCAGCCATTAACCAACCTCAGGGGGGAAAAAACAAAAATACCTCCAAACAAAAGTCAGATTGGTGGTAATTTTAAGATTTATACTCTTGGTCAAATGGGAGAAAGTAACAATGGATGAAAGAGGATCACTTTCAAATTTTTCAATTAAAGTTTCTAGTTCTTGTGACCTTCCAAACAACTAGCTGTCAGTACATCCCTTCTCTTGCCTCCCCTGCCCTTTTAGAGTTTGTTTCCCTTTTTATTTTGATTGGGAGGGGGAATGGCCTTTGCTAACTTTTCCTTACTCTTGTGGCAATGGTGCTGAGCAACACCAAGTTGTCAGCTAAAAATGTTTCCTAGGCTGTTGGTTGCTGAGCCTTGCAAATGACGAGGACACCCCCCCCCAATCTGCCACAGAAAAGGTTTGCTTTTATTCCCCAAACCATCTGTTTCCCTAGTGCCAGCCATGTGTTGTGACTTCTCACTCAGATATCCCATACCTATGGGCAGTGTTTGGATTTACTTCAGTTAATCTCTGTGACACAATGTTATGTGATAGCTTTATCAGAGGTTCAGAAGCCTTTGACGTGGTCTTTGCCCAGTTGTTGTCCACTTGCAAACTATAGAAGTTTCCTCCTGGCACATTTCACAGTCAAATGTCAGTCCTAACTTTTACTCCATTTAACCTTCACTACCCCTAGGAGGGTAGGTGAAACTATCATTATCTGTGTTTTACAGATGAGGAAACCAAGGGCCAGGGAATGTAATTTGTCCAAGTTTCACAGGGAGTAAAAGGCGGAATCAGGACTTGAACCCACATTCTCATCTTCTTCCTCTTTTTAAGCCTTTCCCCGCCCCCACAAAGCTGGAACCAAAGCCTCGGTTATGAAATTGACCAGAAAACCTATAATTACACAGATGAGAAAACCTGCATTTCTGACAGACAATAACACAGTCAGAAACCACAAGCCAACTATCCCTTCTCCTGGAACATACCTTTGGGATGTGAATTTTGCTCCTGGTTCCTGAACTTTTGCTCTGGAAGGTTTGTAGTGGAGGACAGATCCTCACCTAAATTAATATCTCTGGGGGAAGAAAACAGAAGAAGGGAAAAAGGTAGGGACCTTGGTCATTGAAATAATTGAATTGATCTATTTATTCAAAATCAACAAGCATTTTTCTGCTACCTATTTGTTAATAAACTAATAGTAAAACTCAGAGTAACAAGGCCCCAGTTAAGCAAACTCTGAAATAGCCTAAGCTTTTTCTCCCCTTCCGTTTGGGGTCAAGGAGGTTTACTACATTCTAATATTTTAAAAATGATGCAAATTTTGGGCTATGTTTCTAGGTTCAAGAGAGAAGCAACACATAAATATCTGATCCTTCTTAGAAATCCTAGAAATAGTTATGGTAGGTGAGAATAGATCCTTTATTAATCGAAATTCCTGCATGTTAATGACTTAGAGGGTTTTCCGAAATACAGGGGGCAAACATGGTGGATAACACTCCTCAGAGGAGCCCCAATAAGATTCAAATGAGAAATGTTTAAGGAAAAAAAACTACAATAAGACATAAAAAAATACACTTAAATTTAAGCCAGTATACAAACTTGCAGGATCTTTGTGTACTCTTGAATGGCTTCCATTTTTATCTGAATTTCTCTCTTCCTTATTTGGTTATGGTTCATAATTAATTTGGGAAAACAGTGTGAATTTCAAAGGGCACCATTCTTATCTTCTACTGAAAGCCATTGGTCAGTATTAGGAGCAGCAAAGATGGTGTCATAGAATATTTTGTGAAGAATAAGAAATCAACTGACTTCTCTCCCTGGGGCCATGGTCAAAGTACTATTTATCCCATTGACTTTGCCTAAAATTTCAACATTTTGGGACATTTCTTGGGGTCTCAAAGGATTATTAATCTTCCAAGATCCATTTAAATAGAATGTTAATATCCTGGGGATGGGGGAGGGAAGGGGAAAGGAGAGTATCATAAACCTTTCACTATATATTACTTCATAGATATTTTATCAATGTTCAATGAATGCTATCTACTAATTCCTTAGCCTAACACTGAAGACATTGAAGTAGAAAAATCTAGGCTCTAGACCAGGGAAATCAAAATGTGATTCAGTATATAAGTTGCTTTTTTTTTTTTTTTTTGGTTTTTGCAAGGCAATGGGGTTAAGTGGCTTGCCCAAGGCCACACAGCTAGGTAATTATTAAGTGTCTGAGACCAGATTTGAACTCAGGTAGTCCTGACTCCAGGGCCAGTGCTCTATCCACTGCGCCACCTAGGTGCCTGTATAAGTTGCTTTCTGATAAAATACTATGAGGGATTTTCACTTTGATTTTTTCCCCCAGGTCTATGATTGAATCATTTTGGGGATACTCTTTGACATGGATATTCCTTTCACCGACTCCAATAGACAACTTTCTTTTAATTTATGATTTTAGAGAGTTAACTGGGTGTATAAGACAGTTAAATAATAATGTTTATCCTTCATTCTCAAAGAAGACCATGACATCAGGGAAGTGATGTTATAACAATGTTATAACTGGATTTGAGTGAGGGGGTGCTAAAGTCACCAGCCTCACCTTCTCCTTCAGAGCCGTCTGGGTCCAATGGTCAGATATGAATCAGAATGACTGGAGATGGCTCTGAATGTGAGACAATCAGGATTAAGTGACTTGCCCAGGGTCACATGGCTAGTTAGTGTCAGCTGTCTGAGGCCAGTACTCTATCCACTGTGCCCTTAGAAGAAGGTTAAATGATTTACCTATGGACATAGATAGTATATGGTAGAGGAAGGATTTGAAATCAGGTCTTCTTGATTTTGAGGCCTGTTATTACCCTGCCTTCATCATCATCATGGGAGTTTTTTGGATTATAGATTTAAATCTGGAAGAGACCTTAGTAAATCTCTAGTTCAACCCACCCTGCCCCTTCCTTCACAAATAAGGAAACAGGTTGAGAAGGTCTAGCACTCTTTCTATTCTTTAATATATCCAGAATTTCTTTCTTTTCCAGAAATCTAGAGGAGTCTTCTTTTAGCTTAGTTATGTTTTGATTTATCATCCTGTTCTTCAAAAACAAACAATAAAAACCCAAACCCAAATATTTAAATACCTGAGTTCAGGATATTAAACGAATAGTGCCCTGGCATGGGTTTTGTGGGCCACTGCTTTCATTTTCTGGTCCCATTGAGCATGGGCTGGTAGCATCATAGTCACAGAATTTGGAACTTGAAGGGATCTTAGAATGTAGAATGTTAGAGCTAGAAAGGGACCTTAGAGATCATCGTGTTCAGTCTTCATTTATAGGTAAAGAAACTGAGCCCCAAAGAGACAGAGTGATTTGTGAATGTTACCTAGTTGCCTAGTGACAGGATAAAAACTCAAGACTTATTCTATTAATCTGTACCACACAGAAAGATAATACAAGGCAATGAATAAAATCTACTCAGGTGGGATACATCTTGTACCCCTCTTCACCCACTGGGAGAAGGTAACTCCTTGGGAACAGGGACTGACTTTTTCACTTTGTCTTTTCCAGGTATTGAAAAAAATAAACTTTTGAAAATTGATACCTTTTTTAAAATCACCGAATATTTCCCCATTATCCTTCTCTCTCTCTTTTTTTTAGGGTTTTTTTTTTTTGTAAGGCAAATGGGGTTAAGTGGCTTGCCTAAGGCCACACAGCTAGGTAATTATTAAGTGTCTGAGACCAGATTTGAACTCAGGTACTCCTGATTCCAGGGCCAGTGCTTTATCCATTACACCACCTAGCTGCCCTCTTTCTCTCTTTCAGAAAGCTGTCTCATATAACAATTTTTTTTTAAGAAATGAAAATAAAAGCAAAATGTATCCCCAAAATCTGGGGAAATGGGCAGTGTACCATATTCATGGAATTCCCACCTCTGTTAAAGGAGTGAGGTGGGAACATCTTATCTTTCTTCTTTGGAACCATTCTTGTTCTTTGCAATTTTGTAATATTCAAAGTTGATTGTTTTGTGGGGGTTTTCACTTGAGCTTGTTGTAGTTATTGTATTTATTATTTTCCTGGTTCCACTTACTTTACTCTGCATCTGTTCCTGTAAATCTTTTCAGGCTTCTTTATATCTATCATGTTCATTGGTTTTTTTTATAACATAATAATATTCCCTTACATTCATGTAAGGGAATTTAGTCATTCCTCAATCTATGAGTCTCTGCTTTATTTCCAATTCTTCGTTGTCACATATATGTGTTTTAAAGTTTTTGATGTATATGGATCATTCCTTCTTAGCAGTGGCTTCCTTGGAGGCATATTTCTAGCAGGAGAATTTTTTAGTCAAAGGGCATGATATTTTTGCCATTTTATTTGCATGATTCCAAGCTATTTTCCACAATGGTTTTATTGAATCTCAGCTCCACCAATATAAATTAAATTAAAATAATACTTTTTGGATAAACTTATGTAGAAAATTAAACTAGAAGGTGTTTGAGAGAAAATGATGATGGTGGTGATGTTAATGACTATTTATACAGCACCTACTGTTTGTCAGGCACTGTGTTAAATATTTTAGAATCTAGCAATTATAGCCACTTTCTTGAATGAATCATTACTTTATGCATTTATGTATGTTCAGCACTTCCTTGTGGTCGGTATTCTTTAAGGTTTAGAGAAAACACAATAACTTTATGTCACTCACTGGCTTCTGGTCTAGGGAACCTTTTCTTTTATTTTTTATTTAATATTTATTTATTCTCATTTTGTGCAAATGTTTTTTTATACATTAATAAAATATTCTTGTTTAAGAGTTAACAAAATACACCCCCCAAAATATAGACTTGCTTGAGCGATAAAGTAAAGGGGAGAGAAAAAAGTTAAAATTAAAATTAAAAAAATAGTAATAATTGTCGGCATGGCCAGGTGGTACAGTAGACGGAGCACCAGCCCTGGAGCCAGGAGCACCCAAGCCCATATCTGGCCTCGTACACCCAACAATCACCCAACTGTGTGACATGCAAGCCATCCCAACCCCACTGCCCCGCAAAAACAAAAACAAAAATGAATAAAAGACCCAAAATAAAATAAAATAGTAATAATAGTAGGGGCAGCTGGGTGGTGGACAGACTACTGACCCTTGAGCCAAGAGCACCCGGGTCCAAATACGGCCTCAGATACCCAACAGTGACCCTGCTATGGTGGCCCCAGGAAGGCCACCCAGCCCCATTTGCCCTGCACCCCCCCCCCCAAAATAATAATAATTAAAAAATGTGCTTCAGTTCCAATGCCACCAACTCTGTCATGGGTGGATCACATTCTTTATGATAAGTCCATCACAAAAGTTACTTCCATATTTTTCCACCATTGCTATTGCTGATCATAACTCCCTCCTTTTGTATTTTTCCACTACCATGTACTATATTTTCTTTCTGTTTTCACTCTGACTCTGCTGTAGGGTAACTGAGTGGCTCAGCAGACAGATCCCTGGCCCTGGGGCCAAGAGGCCCTGAGCCCCCATACCACCCCTTAGGCCCAGCATCCACCTGGTCCTATGGTCCCGGAAAGGCCATCCAATCCCAGCCCCTTCCAAGAAGTAAAAAAGAAAATGTGTTATATCTGACCACTCTCCCCCCATGGTCCATTCAGTACTCAGCTTTATTGTTTGGCAGGATCTTTGAGAGTTTTGTCTCTTAGCCTTGGAGACCTCAATTCCCTTTCTCTCTCTCTCTCTCTCTCTCTCTCTCTCTCTCTCTCTCTCTCTCTCTCTCTCTCCCCCCCTCAACTATCTATCCTTATGCACCTTTCTATTTGTCTTTGCATCTGTTTGTCTCTCTATGCATCTTTCTGTTTATCTGACTTTCTGTCTCTAATCTATTTTATCTGCCTGTCCATCCATCCATCCATCCATCCATCCATCCATCCATCCATCTAGCTACCTGTCAGATACATAGACATTATAATATAATTTATAGAAAGCTGGTCTTGGAAGCCAGGAAGATTTGATTCAGGTCCTACCTCTGACACATACTGGCCATGTGATCTGTGGGAAATTACTTAATCTCCCTCTGCTCTCTTGCAATGTGTTGACCTGCATGGGTTGAAGCAATTTCCTTAAAAGAAAGTTCCCTTTATCAATGAAATGACCATCCTTACACACACACACACACACACACACACACAAACAAGTAGTGACCAATCTGTCTCTCTTTATATCAACTTTTTTTGAAATCCTTATTTTGGCATAAGGTTTGGAAATATGGAGACCTTTCTTGGACTTTAATTACAGAAACACCTTATTTATGTTATACTAGGGGAATATAATATTTGTCATAAATAAACTTTCCACATGCCTGAAACCTTACCCTTCAAATGATCAGACTTTTAAATAAATGTGAATTGTTTTTGAGGGAAGTATTTCTAAAATGTAATAAAAGATACTTCCTAGCTTTTTTCTTTTTCTTTTTTTCTTTTTGCTTGCTGCTTCCTAGCTTTTTTCTTTTGTTTTTGCAAGACAGTGGGGTTAGGTGATTTGCCCAAGATCTCCCAGCTAGGTAATTATTAAGTGTCTGAGGTCAAATTTGAACTCAGGTCCTCCTGACTTCAGGGCCAGCGCTCTATCCACTATGCCACTTAACTGCCCCTGCTTCCTAGCTTTTGAAGGATTCTCTTGAATCCCTCTTCTCATTGGAGACCTTTGGCTCAAAATTTGCTAGTAGCAGCCACACACATGCATGTGGTAGAAGTTCTATAAAAGAATTTTCCATTTGCTATCTGAATTATTCCTTGTAGCAGCTCTGTGAGCTAGGCATAAGAAGTATCATTCCTATTTTACAGTTAAGAAAACAGGCTTAGAGTAGTAAAGGAAAACTTGGGCTCAGAGCTGAAGGATTCCAAATTCAGCATCCTTACTACTACCCCAGAACTTGGAGTCAAGAGACCTGGGATCTAGTTCTAATTTAACTCTAACTTCTCTTCACTACTGTGTTACTTATGTCAGCAACAGTTAGTCTCTGTTTCCTTATTTGTGAAATGAGAGATGTAGCTTGGATGACTTTTATTCTCCCTAGTGTCTGCTATAAAGTAGGCACTTAATGAATGTTTATGATTGAATGATTGATTGAATTTATGATCCATCATATGGAAAAATAACTGAGTTGGATTGTATAATAATAGCTTTTAGGTGGTGTTTCAAATTTGCACATCACTTTAAGTATTTTATCTCAGAGAGATGAACATTTAGTTATATACCCTTGGGCAAATCAGTTCCTTTCTCTTGTCTGTAAAATGAGGAATTGGATTGGATATACTTCTTTTTGCATTTTTAGGTTTTTGCAAGGCAAATGGGGTTAAGTGGCTTGCCCAAGGCCACACAGCTAGGTAATTATTAAGTGTCTGAGACCGGATTTGAACCCAGGTACTCCTGACTCCAGGGCTGGTGCTTTATCCACTGCGCCACCTAGCCGCCCCGGATATACTTTCAAATCATTTAAATTCTAACATTCTGGATTTATGATAGGGTAAAATACCAATCCCCTTCAGTAGCTCTTCAGACTACT
This sequence comes from Macrotis lagotis, assembly GCF_037893015.1. NCBI lineage: Eukaryota > Metazoa > Chordata > Mammalia > Peramelemorphia > Peramelidae > Macrotis > Macrotis lagotis. Next base: position 59,802,955 of record NC_133658.1, read on the forward strand.
GAAGTCTTGTAAGGAAGACAAGTGAATAAACATTTATATAGTGTCTGTTATTTGCCAGACACTGTGATAAGCACATAGTGGGAATTCATGTCTACATGAGGAGACTATGGACTTTGCTCTCCCAGTCCTATTTTTCTCTTTGGTTGCCATTGCTTAATACTTACCACTGCTTCCCTATTTCGTTTTTTTCCTTTTATTTTCTTTGTATTTATGAGTAACTTTAACCCCTCCCATAGAAGAAATTAAATGACAATGAGATGCTTCTTTGGCTAACATCCTGATTTATGGTTATATTCCATACAGCTGAAGTCAAAGGAAGTTGTGACCTCCAGATAAGTGGGGTGTTAACTGAACATTCCTATTCTATTCTCTTCTGGGAAATCCTTAGGAGGCCATTGCATAAATAATGGAATAACCCTAAATTAAGTCTTTAGAGAACTCCCATATTGGATGTAGTCTCATTCATAATTTAAGGGGAAACAATTTATTACTTAAAAATGGTATGGCATTAGAATCAACAATACTGGATTTCCCCTTATGTATTTTCCTTGAACAGTCCCAAGATTCTCTAGGAAAGTAAAGGTTACCATTTTAATATTGAAACTCTACCGGTGGTAGTATAGCATTAGTAGTCTTCAAAAACAGAAAACGATTAACTGCAGGACAATTCAACTAACATTTATTAAGTACCTACTATATACCAGCACTGTGCTAAGAGCTCTTAAGAAGTCACGTTCTAATGGGAGAGATAACATGATAACAGCTATGTATAAATAAGTCATAGATAGGATAAGATGAAGGTTATCCCAGAGGGAAGGCCCTTAGATTAAGGAGGACTTCCGCAGAGATTTGAAGGAAGTCAAATGATGAAAACAATGAAGAGTCCTTAGATAGATGCAAGGAGGTTATAACCAATCAGAAACACTCAAATACAATTCATATACATGCCATGACATTACCTTCCTGATGTCATGATGTTCTTTGAGAAATGATAAACATTCTCCAGGCTAGAAAGAGAAGATGGGCTGATCTGGTCATATGATAAGGAATGACCCAGTGTTCTACTGGTCTTTTGAAGTCAGGAGAAAGCAAAGGTCTCAAGCATGTTAAATATACTCCCTATGGCCAATTTAGGCATAGGAAAAACTGTCATGACTGAGTTGTAGCGGAGAGAATGTCTAAATTGATAAGATTCATATTCATTTGAGTAGAACCAGCATCTAGAAGACACAGTGGGTGGAGTTTCAAGACTTGGTGTCAGGAAGACTTAAATCCCAATCCTGCCTTAGACTCTAAGTAGCTATGTGATCCTGAGCAAGTCATTTAACTTTTGTGCCTTAGTTTCCTCATTTGTAAAATGGGAATAATAATAGGTTGCTCTGCAGATTGAATGAGATATTTGTAAAGTGCATAGCAAACTTTAAATGTTACTTTTATAATATTTGAGAGCTCTTCCTCTTAGTTGATCTTTACCCTTCTTAGAGAAGTTCTGAGACAGTCTGAGCCCAAGCAAATGAACTTTCTTGTGGTTTTATTCTTGCTTTTAATATAATTATGTCATTAGATTTCAAAAGGATCTTAGAGGTCATTTAAGCTAATACTCTACCCCACTCCAGTATAGATGAAGGTATTGAAACTCAGAGAGATAAGGTGCCATAGGGGAGGTAAAGCAGCTAGTTAAAAGAAGCAGAACTGAAACTAGAATGGTACTTATATCAGTGATTTCCAAAACTTTTTGGATCACATTTCCCCATTAGTGAAATGATTTTTTTTTTTCTTGGCATGTTGGGAGGAGTTAGGTTATGGTGCTTCCTCCCCACCCTCTTGGGGTTATACAGGGCTCAGAAGGAAGAAGGCTGGGAGCTTTCACTGAGGCAAGAATGGAGGTTGGAAGGTTGGAAAATTAGCCTTTGAGAGCTGAAGGCTAGGTGTACTTTTGCTGGAGACTACCCCTATGATTTATTATCTCTGGGAGGGTGAGATGCAACTGATTGATAACTCTTGATTACATACGCCTTGGGCCATCATGGCACAGGCCACCCATTTAAACATTTTTTTTTAGGTAACACAAATATAATTTCTTTCCCTCTGATTCCCCTACTCTTTTTTTTTGGGGGGGGAGAGGAAAATATAAAATAAAACTCTTATAACAAATATGCAGTCAAACAAAACAAATTCCCGAGTTGACCATATCCTCAAACATATGTGTAGATGTATATATGTATAAAGCATGTGTGTATGTATACATCCTGAGGCATATTTCATCATTGGGGTTCTAGAACTATGGTTCGGCTACTCAGTTTGGAGACCCTTGCCTTCACCATAGGCACAGAGCTTGGGTTGGCCAGTGAACATTCATTCTGCTTGACACTTTCCCTTCCCTTCAAGAGAAGACTTAGTAGGGTCATCGAAGATTATTTGCTGCAGCCTGCTGACTTTCCATATAAGGAAATTAACTGATTTACCTCAGGTACCAGATAGCACAGCCAAATATTAGTTAGCCTGACTGAGATTAGGACAATACTTTACATGATAATAATGGAGAGTTTCCCCTGTGCATAAGAATCAAGGAGAAAGTGTGCCTATTATTTTTGGAAACACCTAGCTCCCTCTCTAGACATGTTTATACATTGGAGGAGTCTTTCATATTCCTATTAGAATGTAAGCTCCTTGAGAGTAAGGACTACATTTTATCTTTCTAGTGTTCCCTGATGCTTAGCATAGTGACACATCATAGTCACTTGATATATGCTTATTGATGATAATGATGATGAGACCCTCAATAAGTGACTGTGGGAGCTGAACCCCAATCTCTTAACTTGGCAGCAAAAACCAGGTTCTTTCCTATCTGCTACTATCTCAACTGATCAACTTCATAAGATCAACAGGGCAGATACTCTGCTTCAAAGCTGACATTTAAGAGAAGTATGATTTGTATTTCCTGTTTTCAAGATGAAGGAGCTGAAGCCCAGAGAAAGAAAATGACTTACCCAAGATAGCATAACTAATGAGGGGCAGAATTTCATGACTCTTGGTCCAGTATTCTTATCCCATGCGGCCTTTCCTAATTTTCTAAACCTTGTTTGCTAATGAGATTGCTTTTTTAGGGGGCAGAGATCTCTCCATCTTTCCATGCTTCCCAGTCTTCCATTTTCCTGTCTGTGTCTGCTTGCCTCTTTGTTTCTCTGTGTCTGTTTTTTTTTTTTTGTCTGTCTCTGTCTCTCTCTCATACAACTCTTACATATTGGGCTCCATCAACTCTTTACTTCCCTCTGTGTTCCAAATAAGGGGTATGACTGTTTGCTTGTGAGAGCAGGTAGAGATCCCTCTCAAATTGCTAAGCTTGCCCTAAGAAAGCAACCTTGCTTGCACACCTGGGTTTTCAGTTTCCCGGATCCCTCTCAGCACTATGTCTAGATCTCTGCTGATGACTATTTAGTTTGGCTGCTTTTGGAAGCTTGGCTGATCTTTCCCAAGCATTTACTGCATTATCCAAGGACTTAATTTTGATGCATTGGCTTTGCAGGTCCAAGCCTGTGGTTTTGCCTGGAGGGTAGGATACCAGGGGCTACCTCATGCAGGCAGTGGTAATACTTTGCCACTTAATGTTTCTTGCCACTGGTATGTTAGAAATCAAATATTAATTGCCTGAATCTGTGCCAGGAAAATGGTTTTTTTTTTTCCTCAAAGAGTAGGAAGTAGACATGATACTCATGTCTTTGGAATTCTGATTGCATCACTCCAGAACTCATATTGTTAATTCAGTTATTTGATGAGAATTGTGGGTTTTCATGATACATTTCAAACCACAAGGTTCTTGAGTTGAAGATTGTAATAACTTTTTATTTGCAAGTAAGACTTTTGAATGCAAAGGGGAGGAATTTTCTAGGGCTCTTCTGTGTCAGAGTCAATAAAAACTTCATCCTTAAAAGTATAATGTTCTCTGATCAATGTAATGGCCAATCAGAAAGTTTTATAAACTACAAAGCATTGTAGATTCCAGAGGACCAGTGATGATCCCTCTTCTCTTCTTCTAGTCTTCCTCACTCATTGATCTCATTAGCCCCCATGGATTTAATTATAATCTCTATACTGATGATCACCAAATCTACTTTTGCTACCCCAATCTCTCTGCTGACTGCTAATCTCACATTTCCAATTGAATGTTCATTCAGTAGACATCTAAAACAGAAATCATTATCTTTCCCCCTCCTCCTCTTCCCTTCCCTAATACTGTAGACAGTAATACCTTCATCCCAGTCCCTTAAACTCACACATAACCTAGGACTCATCCTGGACTCCTTAATTTCTCCCCACCCCATCTCTATTTCCAAGCTGTTGTCAAACTCTTTTGATTTCACCTTTAGAATGTTTCTCAAATACACCTCCCTCTCTCCTCTGACACTGTCACCAACCTTGGTTCAGACCCTTAGGTTAAAAAAGACCCTTAGGTCCTTCTACCTGGATTATTGTAATAGCCTGTTGGTTGGTCTGACCATTACAAGTTTTTCCCTATTCCGGTCCATCCTCCATTCAGCCACTAAAGTGATTTTCTGAAAATGCAAGTCTGGTCGTGTCATTCCTTTACTCAATAAACTCCAGAGGCTTCCTGTTGCCTCCAGGAGCAAATACAAAATCATCTGTTTGGCATTCAAATCCCTTCATAACCTAGAACTCTTACGGTTTACAGATATCTTATACCTTACTCCCTAACATGTACTTTTCAATCCAGTGACCCTGGTCTTTTGACTGTTTCATTTCTCAGATCCAGCATTTTCTCCACATCCTCTATGTCTGGAACACTTCCTCTCCTCCTCTCCTACTACTAACCTCCCTGGCTTACTTTAAGTCTCAATTAAAATCCACTGTCTAAGGGAATCCTTCCCCAACCCCTTTTAATTCCAATGCTTTCCTTCTTTCAATTACTTCCAACTTATCCTTTATCTAGCTTGACTCCCCCCCCTCTCTCTCCTCTCTCTCTCTCTCTGTCTCTCTCTGTCTCTGTCTCTCTGTCTCTGTCTCTCTCTCTCTCTCTCTCTCTCTCTCTGTGTCTCCCTCTCTCTCTCTCTCTATATATATATATATATATGTATATAGATAAATATATATAAGTATATATAGTTTTTATATCATCCCCCCCATTAGATTGTAAGCCAAGGTGCAGGTGTATATTTTTGGACTCAACCAGTATGTGGGAATTTTGCTTGACTGATTTCAAGGGTTGTCTTTTTCTTTTTTCTTTCTTAGGAGAGAAATGTGGGCTAAGGATGGCATAGTTGAGGAAAGAACAGGATGAAAAAAATCACGAAAGTCATTGAAGCATCTTTAAAATTTTTTATTTATTTAAGATAACAGGATTAAGTGACTTGCCCAAGGTCACACAATTAGGCAAATAAATGTCTTAGGTTGGATTTGGACTCAGGTCTTCCTGACTCCAGGGCCAGTGTTCTATCTATTATGTCACCTAGCTTCCCTGAAACATTTTTTTAATGTAAAACTGAGAATGAATGGTTAAAAAAGAATCCCAGATAGGCAGGATGACTTTGAAAGTTTCAGGTTGAATTTATTATGTTTTCAAGGAAAAGCAGGTTCTAAGTAATAGAGTGGTTTCATGTACAGTGCTCTTGTTTTACACCATGTATGGAAATATTCATTTTATTTGTTAAGTTCAAATAAACAATAATTTTAAAAGTAATATTGATTTTTACAATCATTCTATAGAAGGACTATTCATAGACCAAAATGGGAGATAATAAAAACCTAAACTTATTAGAGCTTAGACAACCTTTTAGTCCAGTCATCTTATTTCATAGATTGGGAACCTGAGGCTGCACCAATAGTTTATAGTAAGGCAGGGTCTAGAACCTGGGTTTCCTGTTGGCTAATCCACTAATCTTATAATTCTTTTGATGTGGTCTTCTTTTCTTTTTAGGTCAAGGCAGCTACTGTTTGAGAGGCACTGGTCTCATCCATGTGGAAGGACTGGCCTCATCTTTCCATTAACCTCATTGTGCTTTGGGGAAAGTGGAAAGAGTTCTGCATTAGAAACAAGGACTGATTCTAGCATTAGACCTGACAATACCAAATAGAGCAAGTTGAGCCAAGTGACTGTGAACCTTTTTTTATATCATTTTCCTAAGCTATAAAATGGGGATAACAGATAGCTACTCCTGCACTTCATTGTCTGGAGGATCAAACAAAACATGATTCGAGGAAGTATTTTGAAAACTTATGCATGGGTTGGGCATGAGGGTTGAGGCTTGGTTGGTTGTTGCTGCTTTTGTTGGTCTCTGGCTATGCTTCTCCTAGCTTTTCATCACCCAAGGTACTAATTTGTACTTGTTTGCATTTCTAATGGGAAGCCTTTTTGAATTGTGATACAATAGGCTATATAAAAAGTGAACCTTATTGGTGATACAATAGGATCATATAATTTGGCGTTAGAATCTCATTTTTCCAGATGTCGAAACTGAGGATCAATAAATCATAAACTATAAGATACTATAGAAATATGAGCTAATATGCTAATCAATAGATCTCAATTTAAATAATGAATTTCTGGAGTGGTCATATGAATTCAAATTTACACTATTTGAAGTCATACTTATGTCAAATATGGTCCAGTCCAATGGAAATATATAGTATGAATTCAAATAATGCAACCACTTCAGGGAATTCATTATTCATCCTAATCTGAACCTAGGTAATATCCTTTTAAGTAAGCAGGCTCAGGAATTTTCCTACCTGACAATATTTTGTTAGGATAGTCTTAGTATAATGGAAAGGTGGATTTAGAGAGAAAGTAAAACCACAGGCTTGGACCAGATCCTTTCCCACCTGAATTCTGAGACCTAGGTTGAAGTAGAGACTCTGTTAAATATTTTCCCTGCTTACTTCCCCATCTTGGTTCCCAGAAATGTTGTTATTGTTTGTACTTTATTCTCAAAGACCCTGACATCAGTGAGGTGATGCCATGACAAGCACATGAATTGGATTTGAATGAGGGGGGTGCTGTGCTGTCATCAGCCTCACTTTCTCCTTCAGAGCCATCTGGGTCCAGTGACCAGATATGAATCAGAACAATTGGAAATGGCCCTGGATGTGAGGCAATCAGGGTTAAGTGATTTCCTCAAGGTCAAACAGATAATAAGTATCTAGTGTCTCAAGTCACATTTGAACTCAAGTTCTCCTGACTCTAGGGCCAGTGCTCTATCCACTGTGCCACCTGGAAATGTATTTATTCTTTTATATGAGAATTCATTTCTTGCATCTTTGCCTAAAGTTCAGCCCAGCCAGTAAAATAGAAAATATTACTAATACATTTAATAAATAATAAGCTAATAAATAATATTAAATAACAAAATAATTGAAAAGAATTTGTCACATTTCATTATCTATTCCAGGCCACACAAATCTCTCCTATCCTTTCTCTTCTTTCTTCTTTTTCTCCTTACGCTTCCTTCCCTCCCCCACTACAAAATCCCCAACACAAATCCTCCTTTTTTTCTCTTCTTTGTAAAAGAAAATTTTTCCCTCTCTTTTTCTCCTCCGCCCTACTCCCACCACTCCCTCTCAATTATTTGCCTTCTCACAGTCCTAGGTCTCTCCATCATCAGACACCGGAAATGAGCCAGCTGGCTCTGGAACTCTTGGGATGCTCATGATAGAGCAGTTTTGTTCACCCCTCACAGGATGTTAGGATTTCCCTCTTCTTGTGAGTCTGTGTGAAAGGAACACAGGAGCCAAGGTCATTCAATAGAAGCTGACAGTTCATTTTCACCCCCCCCCTTTGTCTGCGGAACATATTTGTCATTTTTCATTTTTTTCTTTAGGTAACACTTTTTGCCAGCCGCTACTTCCCTGTGAGCTAGCTAAGTTGGGGATTCCCCCCACCCAGTTTGTATAAACATCTTGTGTCTCTTATACGAGCAGCTTTTTTCACAAACAGTTTCTTGTTCTTTTTTTCACTATCTCCCCACCCCCCCAACATAAAGTTCAGCATTTAGGCTCTTTTAGGGGAAAAATCACAGATTTAAAAGCTTAAAGCTGACCCTTAGGCATCATTTATTCCAATTCTTTCATTTTACACATGAGAAAACCATTACTAATCAGCAATTTAAAGGGGGAATAAAAGATCTCAGGAAGATCCTCTCTCCAAACCTGGGTAAGTCATTTGATCTCTCTGGTTCTCAGTTTCCTTATTTGTAAATTGGGAATGATACATAGTGCCTACCTCAAGGTTTATGATGATGATCCAATGAAATGACATATGCAAAATCCCCTGTAAAACTGAGAATGTTAGTTGTTAGGTACCGGAACATTTATCTCATATGCAGCCTGCAATGATGTGTATGTGTGTGTGTCTATTGTGTTCGTGCAAATGGGAGAAGGAGGTGACAACCTAAACAGAACTGGAGGTGGAATAAAGAGGTAAGACAGAAACTGAAGAAAAACTACATAAAGATAGGGAAAGATCATTGAGTTATAATGTTCCTACTAAATGTCTCCTATGGTAAAAATTATAATGTGGAAAATTAGACCAGATAGCTTCATTTACTGTTTAATTTCAAATAGGAATGAAGGGGATGGAGGAAGGTAAAAGTTGGTTTGGTGTGGTTTGCTCTTATGAGCAAGGCCAGATTTGTGCTTAGAGCAAACTCCCTTCCTCATTGGGCTGGAGAAAGAGTTGTCCAGCTGGAGGTCTTCTGCTTCTAACCTCTAGACAAATTTCCTCATTCTTCTTCCCCTTTTGTCACTTCCACTGATAGATGGGGAGAAAAGATGGAGTCTTTGCCAGTTGCCAAGTCGGTAGCTGAGGGTTCCCAGTTCTGAAACACAGGAATGGTGACTCTGTTTCCTCTGTGGTTCCTGTACAGGAAGAGGCTAAAAGTTGTGGGTATGAACTATGGTTCTGAGTTTCATTTGGTTAGAGTAAGCTATTCATGAGACTTCCTCAGGTCATTGGTTCAGTCACCACATGGACCTTTCTGCCCTTTTACTCATGGTCTCCAGGCTGCACCCCTGACCCCAATCATCCATCTCAAACATGTGTACTGGTTATTTGTCACATGAATAGACTAGAAATGGAGGTGAAGGGTACTTTGGAGATTCATTGCTGTTCCTGGAAAAGTCACTCAAATCAAAAGTATGATTGACCACAAAGTCATTGATTTTTAAAGTTGAAAGAAATCTAGAGATGAGTTGTTCAGTCTCCTTGTTTTACAAATTAAATGATTTGCTCAGTCACACAGCTAATAAGTAGCATTTATTCAGCCTCAGATAGCAGGATTATTATTTGTATACCTGTGGGCATAATTTATGTGTGTCAGTCTATTACCAAAATCATAGAATGATTTTTTCTTTTTTTTGTTCATGGTAATTTTATTGTAAGACTGATGGACTTTGGTACCATAGAATTTTTTTTTCAATTAAAAATATATTTTTTTCTCCTTTCTTCCCCCCCCTTCTTCTTTGGGGAAAAGAAAAGGAAAAAACCCTTCAAACAAATATAGAGAGTCAAACAAAATAAACAGACCCATAAAGTTATTCAGAGGTAGTCTGATCAATTCATTTTACAAATCAGGAAATCAAGGCATGGAGAAGGGAAGCAACTAACATCAGGATTACCTAACCCAATTTACTGGACGTATTTCAGTTGTGCTTGATGAGAGTTTTGTTTAAATGCTGTACAATAAATAGCCAGGGCCCTTTGAAGAAGAATGTGGGGTCTGTGGGTTGTAACCTTCTTCCTCTTTGAAAAGATGGAGGTTAAAATTAGCTTAGACTGTTTCCAGGGAAAGTATTCTAAGGAAGACATCCATCAGATTTGCTTGAATAACTCTTAAGAATTTGCTTGGTAGAGCAAAAAATTATTGTTTCAGTCAGCTGTGTGTCTCGTCCATTTTGTTCAAATCAAACCCTCTAGCCATGGGAATACATAAGTATATATGATTTTAATTTTTTTCCAAAGTTGCATATCCTAATAATATCAATTTTTGAGTTCCAGATTAAGACTCCCTGTCAATCTAAAAGAAGTTAATTATTAGTGTTTTTATACAAAACTGATTGAAGGACAATTCTGGGAGTATTTCAATTAACTTCCATGTATTAAGTGTCTACCTTGGGTCTGGCACAGTGCCAGATACTGGAGATACAAAAGTAAAAATAATTCCTGCCCTCAGGGAACTTGTATTCTCTTGGGAGGGGAGGGGTAAGTAACAGGCACAAAACACACACACATACAAGAGATTCCAAGTAATTGTGAGTGGAAGGGGAGAGGAGGAAGGAATACCACTGGCATATTCAAGAAAGTCTAGGGGACCAAGCTTGAGCTGAGTCTTGGAAGGCAAGGGGTATGTGTATGTGTGTGCGCTGACCGACTACTAAGATGTAGAAGGGCCTTGTGTATCAGTTCTGTATCAGTGAAAGAATGTGTCTAGTGGAGTAAAATCCCAGTTCTTTGAAAAATTTAAAGAACATAAATATAGACTCAAATATAGAATATAAATTACAGAATATGAAATTTCAGCCTTTGGTAACAGTAGTAGCTAGTGGTGTGCTTGTAAATATTTAACAATCAACTCTTGGCAGGGGAAGAGGAAAGTCTTTTTGGTACAACATAATTTTAGATTAAATTTGTTTTATTTACATTTTTCCCCCCATATTACTTTCTTAAGTCTGAAAAATCATCAAATCAATAAATCAAGCTGATTTCCAAGGTATAAGTGCTCATATTGAAAATTATACAATGTAATTGGCTTTGGAAATCTATTAGGAGCTGACTCCCTACTTACAACTTTCATTGTATAATTCAAGCTTTGCTAAGCATATGTGACTACAGTGGAGAGAGTGCTAGATCTGGAGGCAGGAAAATCTGAGTTTAGCCTCAGACACTTATCCAGAACTCTGTTTGCCTCAGTTTCCTATTCTGTGAAATTAACTGGAGAAAGAAATGGCAAACCCCTCTAGTATCTTTGCTAAGAAAACCCCAAATGGAGTCATGAAGATGTGAACATGAGTGAAGAATGACTAAACAAAAATAAAAGAAGCAGGTTAAATGTTTTCATTTAAGCAACACAACCCTATTTAAGACAGGGACTATTATTAAGAAGAAACTGAGGTTCAGATATTTGCCCAAGGTCATATAACTATTTTTTTTGTCATATAACTATTAAGTGTCTGAGACAGTATTAAAACTTGAGTCCATAGACCCATACTCTATCTTTTCAGCATATTTAGAATGTTCACTCTGCTATTTTCTCTCATTCAGTTTAATTCTTGTCTGCTTGTTGGGGGTGAAATGTTAGATTTCTTAATGTGGATACAATGAAATCATGCTTTTAAAGATGCTATTTATTGGCACAGTATTTCCAAGGACAAGAGCTTCCTCTGCTAATGAAGTGTGCTCTGCCTCTTTCTATAGTCTCATTTGCCAAAATTACTGAGAGGTTAAAGAACTTTAATATTATAGAATTATAAATCATAGATTATTAGCTCTTTATAACTCTTATAGGCACTGCCCAACACTTTTGCATTCAATTAAGTTTAATCAATAATGATTATGTGCCTATTATCTATCTCCTGAAGACAGGATCAAAGAAAGAAGACTTGAGTTGATAGCTTGAAGTAAATTTTCTCCTCAGACACTTACTAGCTATGGGATCTAAAGCAGATCTTGAAGCCTCAGTTTTCTCTTCTGTTAAATTGGAATGATACTTGTACTCTGTACCTGAAAATGTTCTATGTTAACATGAATGATTGCACAGAGTTTGTCCAGATATAAATATAAAGGAAAGAGAATTCTTGTAATTTAAAATCTACTAAGGAAAGACTGGCATGTAGACTGATAACTAGATTGCAAATTACATACTAAAACATGTCTTTATAAAAATAGTAACCAAATGTAACAAAGTAATTTGCCCAAGGTCATGAAATCACAGAGTCTGAGGCTGGGAAGGGACGTCAACACTCATACATACGGGAAAGTTTCCCCATTAAAGCACACTGGACAAATGGTTGTCAGCCTCTTGAAGACCTTGAAGACCGCCAGAGAGCCTTTGGGACAGGTTTTTCCTGACCTCAAGCCTAAATTTACCTGTTTACAACTTATACCCTCTGGTTACTCAGACCATTCATAAACATTACCCTCCTCCACATGATCTCCCTGTAAATACTTGAACACTGTGGTCAAGTCTCTCTCTGAATCTTCCTTTTTCCAAGATAAATATGCCCAATTTCTTTAACTGATCCTCCTGTGTCACAAAGACAAGGTCATATAGGATAGTAGATCTGTATCTTAACAATAATTTCTCTTGTCCCAGGTCTTTTTTTCTTTTCCCTGGCACCTAATGTTTTATTTACCTGAAAATATTAGGCAATCAGCAAATCATTAACCAATCACATTGGTAATTAGATTTATTTATATAAATATATTTACATAAATATATTTATATAAATATATTTATAAAAGTAAGTATACTTATGAAAAGTATATAAAATATTATTAATATTATTATCACCACCAGACCCTGCTGTAATAAAAGAGGACTACATGGCAAACACTGAGCGATGTCTCAAATATTTTTAATTAATAATTTTATTTTATTTTTCCAATTGCATGCAAAGGTAGTTTTCAACATGCATCCATTTGCAAGTTGATGAGTTCCATGTTTTTCTGCCACCCTCCCTTCCCTCCCCCTTCCTAATGACAGAGAACAATCTGGTAAAAGGTGTATATGTGCAATTGTTTTGAACATTTTTTAAGTTTAATTTCATTTTTCCAATTACATTGATTAGTAATTTGGATGGAGATAAGCTCATTTGAGGGAGGACCAAAGGCAGTGAATTCTGGTAGAAGCCCTCTGATCTAGGAGTCAGAGGCTTCTCTCTAGCCCTACTTGTTCATGTGTTCTTGTACAAATTGGCCTCAGTATCTTCTGCCAAATGAGGAAGTTAGATGGAATTACTTGTATAGCCCCAGTGGGTAAATTACTTAGGACTTCTGAGTTGTTGTGATCTGCCTGTTGGTCATTTTATGGGGTTTAAGAGCTGAAGTGAAGGGCGGCTAGGTGGCGTAGTGGATAAAGCACAGGCCTTGGAGTCAGGAGTACCTGGGTGCAAATCTGGTCTCAGACACTTAATAATTAGCTGTGTGGCCTTGGGCAAGCCACTTAACCCCATTTACCTTGCAAAAACCTAAAAAATACAAAACTAAAAAAAAAAGAACTGAAGTGAGACTACTTTCAAATACAGTGGAGAAGCTAATGAGTATTTCTATTAAATATTAAAGCAAGAAAAAATGGTTACCAAGGAAACAACTGGGATTTTCTTGCTTTAGTTACTGACTTACATGGAGGGGTATTTTTATGTGGTTCAAGAGCTCACTCAATGAGAGAATCTGATTGCACTGGGAAATGTAATTAGCTGGTGCTGGGTGTTGGTTGTTTATTCAAATGGTGACATTTCCTTATAGCCACTGTCAGCAATGAAATTGTGGTGACATTTGACTCTGATGAGTCCCCCCATCTGAGACAACCTATGACATTATCAGTTCAATGCAGTTCCAGATTGCTTGTGCTAGAGGTTAATGTAATTCAGTGGTTTGTGTGCTTACTTGCACACACCCTTCAAAGAGCCTTTCTCCATGGATATGGGTAATCTCTCCACAGAAGCAGATTATAACCTCTCCCCTGCCCTTCATGTGATTCCCAATGACTGAAAGGAATTTAATGACTAGTGGTCAACACTCTCTTATGAGTCTTTCCAAATTAAGCTCACTCTGCTCTCAGAGAACAAACCCACACTCCATTGATGGCCCCAACCCAAGGGCTTACTGGCTAGCTAGGTTCTGCCAGAGCTTTTGCTCTCTGTACATTAGCATTTCATTGTCATCCTCACAGTATGGGATGACAGTGGAAGAAGACTCTAGTAGAGTGTGAGTCAAATTCTTGTCACAGGTACTTTAGTGGATTCATGATCTCATTGGACTGAATTCCCCTCTTAACATTCGAGATGATATACCATCTATCCCTTCTCTCTTCATTTGTGGTTCTTACCCATGTCCTTCCATAAAGCTTCCATAGAGGGTCTACCTAGTTCTGTTAAAAACTTCTTGAATACCTGTTATGTCCATAGGCAGAGAGATCTTTGAACTCTCTCTACACATCCTACCTACTTTCTTTTCCAATCAGTCATGTAATCATTGTCCCTCATGTGGGTTATTATTGGTAACATGCTGTACCTAACCCACTGTGCTCCTTTTTCCCATTGTTCTTTGAGTCATTTGTAAATATGATTGATGTATTAGATTTGCCAGACAATCAGATATGTAACTAATGTCTTTGAAAGGGCATGGAGTCTATGGTTTATCTTTTAAATATGGCCAAGTAATAGGATCACCAGCAGATTAGAGGTTTGTGGTCTCTTTCTGATAACTGGCATTTTCAACTTCCCTAAATTCCTTTGACCAGTGGCAGGAGTAGTGAATGAAGGGGTAGGGGAATTAGAGGAAGTTGGAATAAAAACTTAGGTCACTTATTCTTGGTTGAAACGGCATTTCTTTTTTTTTAATTTATTTTTATTAAAGATATTATTTTGAGTTTTACAATTTTCCCCCCAATCTTTCTTCCCTCCCCCCCACCCCCCACGGAAAGCACTCTGTCAGTCTTTACTTTGTTTCCATGTTGTACCTTGATCCAAATTGGGTGTGATGAGAGAGAAATCGTATCCTTAAAGAAGAGAAGTCTAAGAGGTAACAAGATCAGACAATAAGATATCTGTTTTTTCCTAAATTAAAGGGAATAGTCCTTGCAGTTTGTTCAAACTCCACAGCTCCTTATCTGGATACAGATGGTACTCTCCTTTGCAGACAGCCCAAAATTGTTCCCGATTGTTGCACTGATGGAATGAGCAAGTCCTTCAAGGTTGATCATCTCCCCCATTGTTGCTCTTAGGGTGTACAGTGTTTTTCTGGTTCTGCTCATCTCACTCAGCATCAGTTCATGCAAATCCCTCCAGGCTTCCCTGAAATCCCATCCATCCTGGTTTCTAATAGAACAATAGTGTTTCATGACAAACATATACCACAGTTTGCTAAGCCATTCCCCAATTGAAGGACATTTACTTGATTTCCAATTCTTTGCCACCACAAACAGGGCTGCTATAAATATTTTTGTAGAAGTGATGTTTTTACCCTTTTTCATCATCTCTTCAGGGTATAGACCCAGTAGTGGTATTGCTGGGTCAAAGGGTATGCACATTTTTGTTGCCCTTTGGGCATAGTTCCAAATAACTCTCCAGAAGGGTTGGATGAGTTCACAGCTCCACCAACAGTGTAATAGTGTCCCAGATTTCCTACAACCCTTCCAACAATGAACATTATCCTTCCTGGTCATATTGGCCAATCTGAGAGGTGTGAGGTGGTACCTCAGCTTTAATTTGCATTTCTCTAATAATTAATGATTTAGAGCATTTTTTCATATGGCTATGGATTGCTTTGATCTCCTCATCTGTAAATTGCCGAAAAGGCATTTCTTAAAAGAGATCTTCTAGATAAGAGTCCAAGACATACAGATGGATCGTTATATTTTTTGGTTGGTGACCCCCAATTTAGTTTTGATCAATGAAATTTGGTAATGAAATTAAGTTCATGGATTTCATGCCCTTTTGAGAATTTCTTTTAATAGATACAGACTATGTGCTTAACACCAGCCAATAGTCTTGCAAAAATTTGTGCCCATAGTCACAAGGGAAATCAACTTATTGAGAAACGCTAGGAAGGTCACTAGAAAAAAAGACAGCTCAGAAATGTAGCATCATCCCTGAATTTCAATAGATCTAGGCTACTAATTAATAACCAAGTTAACTAGACAAATCAACAAGTTTTATTGAGCATTTTCTGAGTACTAGACTCTGTGCTAAGTTCTGAGAATACAAGTAAAAAGAAAAACAGTTCCTGCCCTCAAGGAGTTTACATTCTTTAATGCAGGAAGACTATACATACAAGGAAGTTGAAGTAGGTGATAACTAGGTGGAACTAGAGAGTCAGAAATGGAACCCATATAGGAATGGAATAAACATGAATGGCCTGGACACTTTTCTTAAAAAAGAAGTTTCAGGGGTGGCTAGGTGGCGCTGTGGATAAAGCACTGGCCCTGGAGTCAGGAGTACCTGGGTTCAAATCCGGTCTCAGACACTTAATAATTAGCTGTGTGGCCTTGGGCAAGCCACTTAACCCCATTTGCCTTGTAAAATCCTAAAAAAAAAAAAAGAAAAAAAAGAAGTTCCAGTAGAAACTGACTAATCAAAGGAAAGGGCCACAGTGATGGAGTGATCTTCCAGGTTGTTGGACCATAGCAGAGAAAGAAGTCCGGAGAATTAAAAGTAGAGTCCAGAAAGAATGGAGAGAACTTTTGGTCCTTCGCTTATCTTTTCAGGACTCCAATGTCATCTAATAAGAGATGTTCCTAATTATCTAGTGATGATGGTCATAATAATGATAGTTAATCATCGCTATCATAATGATCTATAAAATGGTCATAATGACTACCAAATCACATGACTATTTGGGGGAAAGTTCTAAGATGTTATAGAAAGTAGCTAATCAAAAATTATTAGAGTGATATTTAATTTGGAGAGATAAATGTTTATCAGGTACTCTGACATCTGTTAGACGATATTTTTCTTCTTCTGAAAGAGGAAGTGCATAAGGTTCCTACTGACATTCACTTTCTTTCTCAATAATAGTTATCCACTAATTTCCAGGGGAGATGCTCTATCTCAGCCAATAGTAGTTACATCTAACTTGCTACTTATGGAGATCCTTGGTCTTGAGTTGGTGCCAGGCACTTGGGGGTTTCATAGTACAGTGGGTAGCTCTTTGCTGACTAACCTGGGTCCTCTTCTCTTCTCCTTCTATACTACTTCATTTTGTGATATCACGATCTCCCATGGATTTATTATCTTCTCTATGCTGATGATTCTCAAAATCTACTTTTCCTGCACTAATCTCTCTGCAGATTTCCAAACCCACACCTCCAGACCTGGATATCCATTAGACATCTAAAACTCAACATGAACAAAATTGGACTCATTATTTTTCCCCCCTACCTTCTCTATTACAGTAGACAATATTACTATCCTCAGTCCCCCAGGCTCAAAACTTAAATGTTATCCTGGATTCCTCACTGTCTCTTACCCTCTTCTTCAAATAAGACAATATACTTCATCTTTTAATTCTAGTCATTTTCTCTGGTCTAGAAAGATCTCCCTCCTTATCTGCTTCCTGGCATCCTGGCTTCTGTAAAATCCCAATTTCTGGAGGAAGCCTTTCCCAACTCCTCTTAATTCTAGTGATAATAATTTCTGATAATTATTTACTATTTATCTTTTCTCTATTTGGACATAATTGTTTGCTTGTTGTCTTTCCCCCCTTTATATTGTGGGTTCCTAGAGGACAGGGACTATCTTTTCTTTTTCTTTGTTAAACACAGTCTCTGATTTATTAAGCAAAAACTTAATAAATTCTCACTGACTAAGGAAGGTTTTAGGCTTATATCTCGCTTCCTATATTTATTAGGCATATTAATTTATCCTGGTGCAATTCAGAAGCACTAAACTCAAGAGATCCACCAGCTTCAGACTTCCTAGTAGCAGGGATACAAATATCCAGTGGCACCCTAGGCTTTTGATTCCAAGTCTAGTTAACTTTTTAAAAATTCTTTTTCCCTCTTGTCCCTCTCCTACCCCCTGAGAGGGCAAGCATATGATATTGGTTGTACAAGTAAAGCAAGAGTAGATATTTTGACTATAATGCTTAGCATTCAAGAGACAACTGATGGTCCAGTGAGTGGTTTGAGTGCTGACCTTGGAGTCAGGAAGACAAGTTCAAATCTGGTTAATATGATTAAGGGCAAGTGGCTTAACTTCTCTGTTTGCTTCAGTTTCCTCACCTAGTACCTCCCTCCCAGTGTTATGAGGTTCAAATGAGAATAATAGCTGTAAAATGCACTTGGAACATAGTAGAGTCTATATAATTGCTTATTCCCTACCCTCCATACTCACAACTACTGCTTTCAACTCCTTTAATTCTTTTCAGAACTTTTGAAGCAGGATGATCAGAATGACTGTGTGATATTGGAATGGATACAGCTATGGGTCCAAGGCCTCCCATTTCCCTTCTCAGTCAATAGGCAGAATCAAGTTGCCTTAGAAATAGAGGATCCTAGAGTTTGGAAACCAAAGAAATCTCAGGAAACACCTAGTCCAATTCCTTTATGAATGAGAAAATTGGAATTCAAACAGGAAGTGACTTGTCCAAGATCACATAACTACATGGGTTCTTCTCATTTTTACCCCTCTAAATTAATCACAAAAGCAAACTAATTTTGATTTATCTTATCCATCCAACAAACATAAAACAAAAGTTAAGATCATCAGAATACAGTAAATAAATAGCTGTAAGAAATCTTCTGCTTTCCGAAATAGCCATGTTTAGATCCCTGACAGTAGTTAGCATATAGTTGGAGAAATAAGTGCCATTTTTTGTTAAAACCCTTCATCTATTGCTTCATAATATAATAAATGACATCCAGGATAAGAGTCTTGTTTTATAACAAGAAGAAAGTTCAGTTGTGTCCAACTCTTTGTGATCCCATTTGGGGTTTTCTTGGCAGAGATACTGGGCTGGTTTACCATTTCCTTCTCCAGCTTATTTTGCATATAAGGAAACTGAGGCAAACAGGCTTAAGTGACTTGCCCAGGCTCACACAACTAGTAAGTTTCTGAAGCCAGATTTGAACTTAAGAAGATGAGCCTGATTCCCAGCCCAGAGCTTTATCCACTGTTCTACCTACCTGCCCTATTTACTTTTGGAATAGTTTTTGTCAGAATTTTAATTTGAGTTTCTCTGTTTCCTAAAGATGACATTCGATTGTTTGGGTTTGTCCGGTTTACCACGGGGGATGCCATGAGCAAGAGAGTGAAGTTTGCCCTTATCACTTGGATTGGCGAGAATGTCAGTGGCCTACAAAGAGCCAAGACTGGGACAGACAAGACCTTGGTGAAAGAAGTTGTACAGGTAATTCTGCCATTGACTTGTGACAATAACAATGATGATGATGATAGCTGACATTTTGGCAATGCTTTGTACTTTATAAAACATTTTGCATGATATTTAATTTGATTATTATATCAGCTTTGTGAGGAAAGTAGTCTTCCCATTTTATAGACGCAAAAACTGCTCTCCAGAGAGATTGTTACATACCCATGTTCACATAGTAAGTGGTAAAAGCAGATTTGAAACTATATTTAGCATTTGGTTGCTGTTGTTTTTATTATAATAATTTTTTTATTATTATATTATTATATTATATTATTATATAATTTTTTAATTTATTATAATAATTTTATTATAATAATAAAAATATTTTACTATATCTTAGCTATATTTCCCACTACTGCTCTCTTTACTTCTTTTCAGAGACTTTGCTTAAAGCAGGATAATAAGAATGATTATGTGATATTGGGGTGGATTCAGCAATGGGTCCAAGGTCTCCCATTTCTCTACTCAGTCAATATGCAGAATCAAATTGTCCTAGAAATATTTGGATACTAGAATTTGGAGTCCAAAGAAACTCAGAAGGCATCTAGTCCAATTCCTTTATATTACTGCTTATCAGCCACCTGCTATGCTCTCTTGGACCACGAAAAATTTATTCAGCAAATGTTTGAATATCTTCTTTTGATTGACTGTCTCCAAAGATGGTGCACCTACCACCTCCTGAGGCAACCTATTTCACCTTTGCTTAACTCTATTACTAAGCTTTTCCTAATATTGAGATGAAACTTGCCTCTTTGTGATTCTGCTTCTGGGGCCAAGAATGAGTTTAATCTTTCTTCCATATGATCATTCATCAACTATTCAATATTTTTCTTCTCCAGGCTAAACATTCCTGGATCCTTCAGCTCATCTAATAGTGTGTGATCTTAGATCCTCCTCCACCTTGGTTGCCATCCTCTCAACTATTCCAGCTTATTAATATTCTCCTTCAGTAAAACTAACATTCCAGATGTGGTCAGTGGGACCATTACTTTCCCAGTCTTGCACATTTTATGGTTCCCTTAACAAAACCTAAGATTGCCTTGGCTCTTGTAGCTGACATATTTTATTGAATCATTGAGTTTAAAATTTAATAATATCATCAGATTTTTTTTGCTTCCATTTGATTTGCTTCCCTATATGGTAAATTATCTCTATCAAGGATTGCTGGCTTGTTACTCTATTGAGTGCATGGTGATGGAATTTCCCTCTGCTTTTGGTTTCTGGTTTCAGTTAGAATCTTCACCTGAGATGCTATCTCTTCCCTATAAGAGAAATGAGTTCTTTTATTTTTTTTTAGCTCAGAACCCAGCTTATGGTTCTGTTATTTTAATGAAAGTTTACATCCAGTCTTCAGACTAGGGAAGAACATTCAGTTGCTTTCCCTCCATAAGGAGAAGAATCTGTCAGTTCCCAGAGTTTTGATTAGCTTTTATCTCCAAAAATTGTCTTGTCTTACAAGGCCAACTTTTTCTGAAATACAGAATAGCTCTGAAATACAGAACTAAGAATAATCTAACTTTGAACCCCCTTCTTGTTCACTAGGATCAATATCACTGTCTCAGGTCCCTATCTAACTTAGGGTTGGGAATTCTTGGATTCTACCACTTAACCCCCGTGGGAATTTTGTGCCTTTAAACATTTTTTTTCCAGTCTCATATGTCCAATAAGCCATAAAAGAGATGCATGGGTTTAATGCTCAGATCATTTTTCAGATGAACTGCTATGTACTTGATGTCCTAAAGATATCTCAAAATAGAAGTCAAGTCCTTACTATGAGCAAGTCAGAAACTCTGCTGAATGATGGGGGGATATAAAAAATGAGCAGAAACAGCCTCTGCCCTCAGGGAGTTCATGTTTTAAAAGAGAAGACAGCACCTGGACAATCTATGTATATACATTTGAGTTAATATCAGAGGGAAGGCTCTAGTAGTGAAGTGGGAGAAATTGGGAGATAGCCGGGGAAGCCAGAAGGTACAGAGAATATTCCAGGTGTGGGAGGCAGACAGTAAAATGTCACAATAAGGAGATGGAGTATTTTATGAAAGGAATGGCAAAACAACCAATAATGCCAGATTATTGACTGTGAAAAGGAGTAAAGGATAATAAGACTAGAAACATAATTTGTCATCTTCCCCCACACCTTAAGTCTCCAAACCTCAACCTCTTCTGAATGTCTCTATTACTATTAAGGGTTTCTTGACATTCTTCTGCTCACTCAATTTGCAATTGTATAGTCTTCAGTTTCTCACTCTTACTTTGCCCACAAATCCATTTGGCAAGTTTTTTTAATACTATCTTCCAATACCTCTCCTTTCTGTGTCTTTCTTTCCACTCCCACAACCATCCCCCTAATTTAGACCCTCATCAATCATCTCTCCTTTGTCTTATTGCAGTGGTTTCCCTCTCTGCCTCAAATCTCTCTCTCTTTCTCTCTCTCTCTCTCTCTCTCTCTCTCTCTCTCTCTCTCTCTCTCTCTCTCTCTCCCTCTCTCTCTCTCCCTCTCTCTCCCTCCCTCCCCCACTTTCCTCACTCTTTCCAATTGGGGTTAAGTTAGTTGCCTAGGGTCATACAACTTGTACATATCTGAGACAGAGGCAGAATTTGAATTCATGTCCTCTTGATTCCAGGGCCAGTGCTCTATCTACTTCACCACCTAGTTGTGCCTTAAAAACTGTGCTGAGCTTACAGCTGGTTTTTAATCATTGTTGTTGATTGAGTTGTTTCAGTCGTATTTAAGTCTTCCTGACCCCATTTGGGGTTTTCTTGACAAAGATATTGGAGTGATTTGCCATTTCCTTCTCCAGTTCATTTTACAGATGAGGAAACTGAGGCAAACAGGATTAAATTAAATTACTTGCCCAGGATCATACAGCTAATCAGTGTCTATGACCAGATTTGAATTCGGACCTTCTTGACTCCATCCACTGTACCATCTAGTTGCTACTCAAATGTCTTTTTTCCAATTCATTTTCCACACAATTGAAGTTATCTCCCTATAACCTAACTCTGATAATATTACTCCTCTACTTGAGAAGCTCCAGGATCTCTCATTTGCTTCTAGAATGAAATATAAAGTCCCATTTGGTATTTAAAGCCCTACATGTCTTGACTCTGATTTAACTTTTCTGCCTTATTCTACATCCCTTTAGTTTCTTCACCTATAAAATGGGATGATAGCACCTACATTGTAAGGAAAATCAAATGAGGTAGGATTTGTAGAATGCCTAGGACAGTGTCTGGCATATACATACATACATACATACATACATATATACATATATATATATATATATGTATATATTAATTCTTTTCTTCTCCTCTCTCCTCTATGGTCCAAACAATCTGGCCTTGTTGCTTAGTTCTCACAAGACTTAATCATCTCTGATCTCTGGGCTTTTGCAACAATCTTTTCTCCATGTCTGGATTGTATTCCATCCTCATTGTTGCTTTTAATGATCCCTACTTTTTTTTTTAAATAGTTTTTTTATTTTTCTAATTATATGTTGTAAAAGTTTTTTTTAACATTCATTCACTTGCATATTTTTGTTGCATATTCTTGTTACATGTTTTTCTACCACCTTCCCTTCCTCCCTCCCCTCAGCAATGAACAATCTAGTAAAAATTGTACTTATACATTGTATATGTATTAACATGTTTACATATTAGTCATTTTGTTTATGGGGAATTAGGACTAAGGGAAAAGAAAGAAAAATATGATTTAAAAAATGGAATGCTTCACAAATTTGCTTATCACCCTTGTGCAGAGGCCATACTAATCTTCTCTGTATCATTCCAATTTTAATACATGTGCTGCTGAAGTGAACACAAAAGACTTTTTTAAAAAAAAGTGACATAGTATCCATTCAGATTTTGTGGTGGTTATTTTTTGTTTTCCTCTGGATGAGGTTGTTATTATCCATAACAGATCTCCCAGGGTTGTCCTAGATCTCTGAACTTCTGAGAGGAACTGCAACCAATCCTTGTTGGTCAACTCACAATGTTGTTAATGTGTACAATGTTCTCTTAGTTCTTCTCTCTTCACTCAGCATCAGTTTATGTAATTCTTTCCATGTTTCTCTAAAGTCTGACCAGTCATGGTTTCTTATAGAAAACTGTGTTCCATAACATTCATATACCACAACTTGTTCATCCGTTCTCCAATTTATGGGCATCTCCTCAGTTTCCCGATTCTTTAACACCTCAATTAGAATGGTCATAAATATATTTGAACATGAGGGAATTTTCCCAATTTTTAAAATTTTCTTTCGGATAAAGGCCTAGTAATAGTATTGCTAGGTCAAAGGCTATGACCAGTTTTATTGCTCTTTGGGCACAATTCCATATTGCTGTCCAGAATGATTGGATAATGATCACCACTTTGTTTCAAAGATAAAAGGAACTCACATAAGCTCAAATGTACCCTCCAATGGAATGTAAACCCCTAGCAAGTGGGTATTTCCATGATCTGGTGTAGATGAGGGAAGGGTTAAACCAGAATAGTGGCTATTTGAATCGAGACAAAGATGAATAGATCAGAGGTAGAGAGACAGTAGTAGATTTGCCACCTACAAATCATGGAGAGAGAAACTTTAAAATGTTTAAGGTCCTGAAGTTTTGTGACTGGGAGGATGAGTGAGGGGCTGTCAATGATAGAAACTTACACTATGCTTTTATTTCTGAAATCTTGATATGTGGATTTATTTGATTGAAGTAAGTTTGGGTTGGAATAGATGATCTCTAAGGCTTCTTTCATCTCTTAAAATGATTTTTAAGAGATTAGAAATTTGTCCTGCTAAGAAATTTGATACTTTTGTATGATAATTGACTTTGAAAAGCTATTTTTAGAATCTGCTCTTCAGCTATGCTAAAGCAATGAGCCATCACCTTATGCGTAAAATAATTTTATATCATTGTTGACTTAGCAGTCTTATTACTGGACACTTGCTCCAATGGAAACCAAAGACAGACAAGCCTCATGTATACCAGAATGTTCATAGCATCACTTTTTTTTTTGTTTTGTGTGGTAGCAAAGACTGAAAACAAAATGGTATACATTAATTGGAAAATTGACTGAACAAAGTGTGCTATATGAATATAATGGAATCTTATTGCAGTGTAAGAAATGATGACTAGGGAAAGAAGTAGAAGGAATGCCAGGTTTAGACTTGGATTAGAACCTCAGCTCTGCCACTTGAACTGGGATTCCTAGCTTCTGTCTTCAAGAGAATAGGTTAAAAAAAACTATATTTCTGTATGACCTTAGGAAAGTATTTGCTCTGAGACTCAATTTCCCTAGCTATAAAATGGGGGAATTGGGTTAGATGACCCATAAAATCCCTTCTAGTTCTAAATCTCTTGGGACTGGTAGGTGACATTGTGGATAGAGCACCTTGGACTGGAGTTAGAAAGATCTGAGTTCAAATCCAACTTCAAATATTAATACCTCTTTGACCCTCTTAACTCCTTCTGCCTTAGTTTCCTCATCTATAAAATGTCTAGAGAAAGAAATAGCAAGCCATATTAACTATCTTTGTTAAGAAAACCCAAAATGGAATAACAAAGAATCAGATAGGACTGAATGCAGCAACAACAAAAGCTCTGAGTCTCTCATTCTGAGATTTATATGATTGGATTCAGAGGGAGGCAGCTCCAGAGCAAAATGTTTCCAATAGTATAAATGAAAATCTAACTGATTGTAATGAATAATTTTAGTCCTTAAATAGCAGGTATTATAGACCCAAAGACCATCTCTATATCAGTTAGTTTTGCTTAACAGTTTTTCTTTGTTAGAAGGGAGATTTTATCAGACTAAGGTCTTAGCGGGAAACCTCTTCCAGAGATGACTAATGTAAAAAAAAAAAACATTGCACATGAGGTTGTTGAAGGAATAAAACTATCTAAAAGCCCATTAAGATGACAGTTAACCTGCAGGCTAGTCATAAATTCCCATGAGATCTATTAGAGAGCTCAAGAGTCAAGACTTTCTCTCTCTCTCTCTCTCTCTCTCTCTCTCTCTCTCTCTCTCTCTCTCTCACTCTGTGTGTGTGTGTGTGTGTGTGTGTGTGTGTGTGTGTGTGTTCACTTGCATTCAGTCATTTCAATCATCTCTGACTCTTCTTGACAAAGGTACTGGAGTGGTTTGCCATTTCCTTCTCTGGCTCATTTTACAGATGAGGAAACTGAAGCAAACAAAGGGAAGTGACTTGCCAAGGGTCCCATAGCTAATTGTGTCTTAGGCTGATTTTAAACTCAAGTATTCCTGACTTTAGGTTTGGCCCTTTATCTCCTGGGCCACCTGGCTGCTCCTGGGTCTTGTGAAATCTCTGATGGAATATTGCTGGTATCTGAAGCAAACAAGTCATGCTGGTTTCCAATCATTTCTGTGAATTACTTCAGAGTCTTTCAAAAAGGTCCTTTCGGGTCTTTTCTCCCCTCCTTTTTGAAGGTGAAGTGGGGCAGTGGGAGTTAGACTTCTTTTGTATCCCCCAGCACCTTATTGCCATCTAGAAGCTTGTTTATTAAATGTTTTTTGATTAAATAAAAATGAGAGCAGGGTGTAGTACAAGTGTTCTTAAACTGGGATCTGGGGACATGGGGTTTAAAAATTTATTTTGATAGCTATATTTCCTTATAATTGGTTTCTTTCATAATCCTTTGTGGTTTGATTTTTGCATTTAAAAACATTAATCTAAGAATGACTGCCTAAAGGGTACATTCAGGGGTATTTAGTTACTGACTTTCCCCCCAAAGTATGCAGGACACACTTTTAAATTTATTATGATTTATTGGCATTTTTCTCCATCATTTTCTTGAGCCTAGATAGTGAATGAGACCATAAAGGAAGCCCTAATTTGCAGCATTGACTGATTTCTGAGATGTAGGTACTCTCACTGAAAATTTAACAATCAGCTCTCCACCATGGGTTCAAGCTGACTCTAGCACATGGCAAAAAAAGTTAAGAATCCCAGGGATATAGTGGGAAGGAGCACTGGTTTTGTAGCTATAGAACTTATTTTGAATCCTGGTTCCACTTGTTTACTGCCTGCTACTTACATGACTTTAGGCAAGTCCTTCCCATCTCTGTGCCTCATTTTCCCTCATTTCTAAAACCAAGGAATCTGACTAAAGGTAACTGTTCAAATCCAAGGGACCTGCCTTACTGTGCTTACATTAACAGGCGAGGGGAGATGAGGATGCTGATGGAAAGGTAACTGTAAGAATACCATAAAAGGCATTGTGGACGAAGTGCTGAGTGAGGCATGCTGGCAGGAAGTATTCAAGGCTTTCAGAAGAACTAGTAATAAATGAGGCCCTTGTGGCTTTTTCCCTCCTCTGTCTGATTCATAGTCAGCTCCATGACCCTGAGTCAGGGGTTCAATCCCTTGCTGACACAAATGCCCTCTCCTGGCTTCAG
This sequence comes from Macrotis lagotis, assembly GCF_037893015.1. Taxonomy (NCBI): domain Eukaryota; kingdom Metazoa; phylum Chordata; class Mammalia; order Peramelemorphia; family Peramelidae; genus Macrotis; species Macrotis lagotis. Next base: position 59,829,468 of record NC_133658.1, read on the forward strand.
GAGACTTCAGCTGCTGTTCCCACCCACACAGGGCAGGGAAGGGGAAAGACTGGGGATTTGGAGCCAGGCAGGACCCTGGAGATCAGCTCCTTATGACTGAAGCCTAGAGAATAAGGTGACTTTCCAAGGTCACATAGCTAGTAGGAGCAGAGCTGGCTTCTGAAGAGAGTTCTCATATTACCAAATCAATGTTCCTTTCTCTGGCAAGGACAGGACCCATAAGAGAAGGTTTGGGAGACTGGTGTTTAATTGGGCAAAACTGGGCGTCCTTTGGTGAGTTTTTTAAATTAAATTAATTTTTTTCAATGAACATAAAATCATCTTTTTTACTTTCCCTCCCCCATTAAAAAAAGATAAACCAAAAAAATCCTTGGGAAAAACATGCAGATTAAAGCAAAACAGATTTGATATTGGCTGGGTCCAAAATGGTGTATCTCTGCAGCTTGAGTCCATCACCTCTCTGGTAGTCTTCAGGATTCATTGTAGATCACTCATCTTTGAGGGACATTGCTCAGAGTTTCTTATATTTTTAAAGTTGTCTCTTTGGGCAAAATTCTTTGATTAACAGCCAGTGAGTCATGGAGATCTCATTCCTACCTGTAATTACTTTGTACATGCTTCCACTTGAATATAAGGTGTTAAAAGTATCTCTTTATGGGCAACCATGTAGTACAATGAACAGAGCACCTGCTCTGATTCAGGAGAACCTGAGTTCAAATCCAGCCTTAGACACTTAATAATTGCCTAGTTGTGTGACCCTGGGCAAAGCCCTACATAAAAAAATAAAAATTAAAAAAATCTCTTTAGTATTTTGGCTAAATTTGCTTCTTGTACCGTATGGCATCAGGGGACTCCTAGGATTTTCTTGGGTTACTCTTCCTCTTTGTTGGTGTGAACTTTCCTTAATTTTGATTCTGTAAGGTTCATTGTAGGTGAAATCTGTACTGTGAGGTATCATTGTTGTTTCAGTGTAACAGGTATTTGTGTCAGACCAGCTAAGTGCTCCACAAATCTCTTTGGGTCCTCATAAAAACCCCAGGAGGTTGGTGCTATTATTATCATCATTTTACAGATAAGGAAACTGAGGGTAAGTAGCATGACTTGCCCAGGGTCACACAGCTAGTGAGTGTCCAAGACTGGATTTTAACTCAGGTCTTCCTGACTCCAAAGCTGTTATCTATTGTGCCACCAGCTGCCTTGTAGGTGAGTTCACCTTATGATGAAGTCCTTCAGGAACTATAATTCCTTTTGGGTGAGATCCAAGAGACTAAGCTTTTCCTGGATTCTTTCCTGAAAGGAAATAGTCTCTGAGTGAAGCAATATTATATTTCTTATACTTTGGAGCTCAAAACACTTCATTTAAAAAATTCAGTTATGGCAGGTGACCTACTTATTTTGAGAGTGTGATGGGAGCACTGGGGGAAACACAGGAAATCTTCCAAATTTGAGCAAATGTTAGAGAGTCCCACTATGACTCCATGAATCCAATCATGGAAGCAGTGAAAAGAGAATGAGATTTGGGGTCAATAGGACCTGGGTTTAAATCCCAACACTGTGTGTATGTAAGAGAGAGAAAGGAAACAGTATGTGTATAAGAAAGACAATGAGTGACTGAATGTCTGTGTGTCAGAGAGAGAGAGAGAGAGAATGAGAGTTTGGGGGTATAGGTGTGAGAGAGGGAGACAGAGAGAGAAAGAATAGAGACAGAGAAAGAGATAGAGTATGTGTGTGTGTGTGAGAGAGATACAGATGGTGTGTTTGTGTGTGTGTGTGTGTGTGTGTGTGTGTGAGAGAGAGAGAGAGAGAGAGAGAGAGAGAGAGAGAGAGAAGGAGTATGTGGGTGTGGGTGTGTGTATAAGAGAGTCAGAAAGAAAAAAGAGATAATGAATGTGTGTTTGTGAAAGACAGGGTGTGTGTGTGTGTGTGTGTGTGTGTGTGTGTGTGTGTGTGTGTGTGTGTGTAAGAGAGAGAGATACATAGACCTACAGAGATAAGTGTGTGTGTGTGTGTGTGTTTGTGTTTGAGAGAAACTTGGAAAATTCATTTTTCTCTTTGAGCATCATCAAGTTTCATCATTTGTAAAATAAAGAATTGAATTAGATTCTAATAGTAGTAGGGTCTCCAATGTCCTATTCAATTCTGAGTATGAGTTTTTTTAATCTTTGAGAAAAATACAGTTTGTTGCTATGTAATCTTGCTCTAAAAGTTAACCAAATTAGAGACTCTTAGGCTAAATAAACTACTGCTTAGTAGAGAGTTTCAGGGAACATAGTTTAAGAATAGATTTTTAAAACCCCATCTGTAATTGGCCCATCATGTTTGTAGAAGGCTGTCTTTTTTTTTCTCTAAACCATCTTAAGTAGTGTCAGTCACATAGTAGGTACTTGATAAATGATTGATGGCTTGTTCCTTTGATCACACATACTGTTTGCTCAGCCAGGTCTTTAGAGATAAAACAAGTCTAGTTGGCCATTTACCTTTCTAGTTACTTAACTACCACAAATTAGGAGCAAATCCCATCTTTTCCTGGGATTTTGAGAGTTTTGACTCTATGGCTACTGATTGCTTTGTTCATCCATTGTTCTATTGGATTAAGGGGTAAAAGGAGTCTCCTTGGTATCTTGGCTAGACAAGGTTCTCTTCTCTGCATGAGGCTATGTAACTTGTGGGGGGAAAGTCGACCTGGAAGAAGATCCCCCAAGCTGTGCCAACGGCCAGGAGAGTTTAGGTTAGGCAATTGTAATTACCCAGATCCTTATCACACCAGTGGATGTCACGCATGACTAGCTCACTATAGCTGTCTGTCTCTGGAACCCAGGCCTAGTGTTAGAGCAAAGCCTGTGTCATGGTCTTTTGTCATGCTCTGCCTCTGGGGGATCTTAGGAACAATGCAAACACCTCTAATATGGGTGTTTTCCATGCTGAGACAAAGCCATCTTGATTTAAGGCCAGACTTTATCTAATGGCACAGTGTTGTCTCTTGTAAAATGTTTTTAGTATTTGTGCTCTTTTCCCGCCCTCCCCTCCCCCTGCCCCCACCCTCTTGCTCTAACTGTAACCGGAGAACACCTTCTCTGTTTGCAGCTTTGGGGAAAGAAATTGCTGAGGTGTATTTGTTCCAGGGAGATTTTGAGCAAGGGAGATATCTAAGTGTGACCTGCTTGGTCTTGGCACAGCTGATGAGTGTGTCTGTCTATCTTCCTTTTAAACTCTCAATATAGGAATTGATTTAAAAAACTGAGACCTTCTGTTCCCACCACCAAATTCATATACACCAACTATAGGTTCCCCTCTCAAAAAACAATGGAAATGGTGGAAAAGGTGGCCCTGAAGTCAGGAGGACCTGAGTTCAAATCCAGACTCAGACATTTAACCCTTACTTAGCTGTGTGACCTTGGGTAAGTCACCTAACTCCATTGCCTTGCAAAAGCAAAAAAAAAATGCAGAACCTAGAAAGGTCAATACTTAAAAGTGTGTAGCTAGAGATATCCTGATATATGTGGTTTGGTATACATCATTAGAATGCCCCATTCCCTTTGGTTGCTGGGTAAGCAATTGATTGGATGTTTATGGGTAAGCTGAAGACTTTGGATTCTGTGCCTATTGTGATTTTGGTCATGCCAACCCTATCCTGATGTCTGGATGCTCACCTTAAACTTGCCCATGTGACCAAATACTTCATTAACTTCTGTCTACATGGTCCTGATGATGATGTTTGTCCTTTGTTCCTGAAGAAGACCACAGCATCAGGGAGGTGGTGCCACGACAATCACATGAATTGAATTTGAATGGGGGTGGGGTGGGAATGTGCTAAGGCACCAGCCTCACTTTCTCCTCCAGAACCATCTGGATTCAGTGGTCATATATGGATCAGGTTGACTAGAGACAAGCCTTGGATGTGAGGCAATAAGGATTAAGTGACTTGCCCAAGGTCACACAGCTAGTATGTGTGAAATGTCTGAGGCAAGATTTGAACTTCCATCTTCCTGACTTCAAGGCCAGTGTTCTATCCATTGTACCACCTAGCTGCCTTTTGCTTGATCTTAGAGAAGAAAAGGAGACTAGATCATTTGACTCTATTATGGTAATAAGTGACTCTGGTTTTCCAGGCAGAGGATCTCTTTTCAAAGCCCAGCTTTGAGGCTGGTTTTAAGTAGGCCACCTCCCTTCTCTACACCTCAGTTTCCTCCTCTAAAAACAAGACTCCTTCTCAGTCTTAATCTCTGAGCAACATGCAGAACCATCAGAGGTTTAGAGTGGTAAGGGATCCCAGGGGCCAGTAGAACAGTCCCCTCATTTCACAGATGAGGAAACTAAGGGAAGAGAAACCATTTGACTAAGTAAGCATCAGAGATAGGATTTGAACTCTGAGTCTCAGTTTCTTCATCTGTGAAATGAAGGGGCCGTGATTAACTGACCTCTGAGGGTCCTTTGAGCTTTAGATAGATGAATCTATGACATTAGATTTGGTGGCTAATCAGAGTCACAACTTGGATTCTGAGACTCAAGGACTAGAAATATAGTAACATCCAGAGGGCCATTCAGTGAACTGTTCTTATTTTTCTCTAGAGGTCTGATTTCTCCAGAGAAAGGAACCAGAAAAGAGCTCAGGGACAGGGAGAAGAATATTAGTGAGAATCCAGATTGTACTCTCCAGAGAGCTCTCCAGTTTCTTCATGCCCTCCCCCTGTGCAACGCCTCCCCCAGGTGTTCGGAGCCTAGTAATTAACCCCTCCCATACTGAGGGAACAGGTGTTTACCCAAGGAAACCAGGGAAAATCAAAGTAACTGGTAGCAATTGAATAGAAGAGAAAGTCGTTCTTGACTTTAGTAGTATTATGCCTGCCAGCTCTGCTGTTCATTCACCATTCTATTTCATCAAGTCTAGTTACTTTTTCTCATTCACTATTACCCATTACCCCTACTACCACTCTATTATATCTCTTAATAGATTTATATTTTTAACACACATGTATCACATATGTATATGTGTATAATACACATATATCTTAGATGCATATATATGTAGGCACATGCATGTATGCCATCATTCACATAATCTGTGACCTGTTTAATTACTTGGGTAGGGTTGTGGGAGGTTATAAGAAGAAAGTACTTTCTTTCATGTACCATGAATTAGAAAGTCATGAGTAATCTAGTATAATATAGTCATCTTACTCAGTTTCCTTATCTGTAAAATGTTGAGTTCTTGACTGTATCACCCATCACCCACCACAATGTCTGGCAAATAGTAATTTTAAATATTACTTTAGGGTTTCCATCTCATTTGATCCTTATAACATTGAGAGTCAGGGCTAGTATTATCACCATTTTACAGATAAGGAAACAGAGGTTAAGTGACTTGCCCACAGTCACACAATTAGTAAGTGTCTGAATCTGGGTTTGAAATCTATCCATTCTGCCCACCTATCACTTAGTAAAGACTTGCAAAATTGAATTGAAAATGAGACTAAGAACAATCTTGTGCCAATCTTCACAGCTTTGTTGTGATTCTCCATTGAGGATGCAGGTGAAATGCTATATCCCAGCCTTTATTTTTTTACAGATGAGGAAATTAAGTCTCAGAGAGATTATTGTCTTCCCTAATCTATTTCAAGGAGGATTGTGACCTAGACCTTTGACTCCAAATGAATAATCTTTCTGTTTTTAAAATGGAATTTCCTCTAAGAAGGATGAGTAAAAAGTCAGGAGGCTAGAATAAATTATTTTTATCATTTATCCTTTAGTACCTAGAAGATCAGTAGGGAATGGAGTTGAGAGGCAGGGATGCAATGAGAAAGGGGAGACACAATTTTGAGCTTAGGTGACTCCAAAGAAGGTCAGGCTGATGAGTAGGGGAGAAGGAGCCAGCCATTGGAGATGGTAGAGAGAAGGCACCCTGCTGCAGAAGGCAATAGCTCTTGGGCAGATTTGAACCTTAATCATTTTAGACAGCTAGGTGATAGAAGCAGGCTGTAAGATGCAAGTGGAAATCTTAACATTTTAAAGCAATATGGTTTGATTTTGTAAACTTTCAATGTAATTGCAATTGTATACTTTTCAAACCCATTTAGCACTTGGTGATTTCATGAGCCTGAGTTTTCTCATCAAATGAGAGAATTCTTACTAACTGGTTTCTGGATGGATGATGGAGCCTGTGACTTTGACTGAGCTTGGTCTTTAGAATCAATGGCTAGAAAGTAACAGCTTCGATTTTGAGATCCAAGAGCTACAATATATTAGCAGTAAGAAAGCTATGAAAGAAAGTTAAAATGAACAACAAATGAAAAACATAAATACATTATAAGAAACCTTTTGAGAATTCACCTTTTATGTGTCATGTAATTTACACTATGCTCCTAAAGTGATTAAAGCCTAAAGGTCTTATATCGCTCTGTATTTCTTTCTTTTTTTTTAAATTCTTGCAGGGCAGTGGGGCCAAGTGACTTGCCCAAGGTCACACAGTCAATTTTTAAGTGTCTGAGGGCAGATTTGAATTCAGGTCCTCCTGACTCCAGGGCAGGTGCTCTATCCACTGTGCTACCTAGCTGTCCCTCACTCTGTATTTCAATAGACATTTTGATATTGCTTTCATCAGATAGTTACCTTGCAATATTTAGGAGATCAGAAAGAGAAAACAAGCTGTTAGCCCCTGCCCATCTCTGCCTGACTGTCTTTGGCATGGGCTGTAGGCTACTGGTGTAGACACTGATTTGAGTCAGTTAGATGGTATTTTGGTTGGATCATGGGTTTGGGAATCAGTTAGACTTGAGTTCTTATCCTGCCTTATAGACTTACCAGCTGGGCAAGTCACTTGACCTCTCTGTGCATCAGTTTTCCCTTCTATAATATGGGAAACACTTTTCTCACAGGGTGATCATGAGAATCAAATGAAATAACAAAAGTAAAAGCAAAATAGAAATGCTATCATAATTAGTTATGGACAAACTTTACCTTCCTTTGCAAAATTAAAAATAAGTCAAATGGTAAAATAGCTGCTTCATTAGTCAATCAATTAATGCAATGAAGGGGGGAGCTGACTAATTAGTGAGATTTGAAAATTATCATCTGACTGATTTTTTTTCCCCTTTTTCAATTGACTTCATTTAGTACATGTAGACATAGTGGGGGCAGCTAGAGGGTACAGTGAATGGAAGACTAGTCCTGGGTCAGGAAGATCTGAGTTCAAATATGACCTTAGATACTTGACACTTACTAGCTGTGTGACCTCAGGCAAGTCATTTAACCCTAATTGCCTTGAATCCAGGACTATCATTCTGATAGTTCTAGAGAAACAAGTGAGGCTGGTGACTTTGCACAGCACCCCTTCACTCAAATCCAATTCATGTGCTTGTCATGGCATCACCTCCCCGAAGTCATGGTCTTCTTCGAGAATAAAGGCCAGACAGCAACAAAGGAGGGTGGATCCTTACTGGCTGGTTTCTAAGTCCTGGGCCTGGAGTCAGGAAGACTCAGCTTCCTTGGTTCAAATCCGATTTCCAACACATATTAACTGTAAGACCTGGGTAAGTCACTTGACCCTGTTTGTCTCAGTTTCCTCACCTGTAAAATGAACTGGAAAAGAAATGACAAACCACTCCAGTAACTTTGCCAAGAAAACACCAAATAGGGGCACTCAACTGAAAATGATTGCCCAGAACTCTTAAGTTTTAATAACAATGTTTGTCCTTCATTTTTGAAGAAGCTCATAACAATGGGAAGGTGATGCCATGACAAGCGCATGAATTGGATTTGAGTGAGGGAGTAAGTCTCCAGCTTCACTTTCTCTTCCGGAGTCATGTGGGTCCAGTGGCCAGATATGAATCAAGATGACCAGAGTTGGTTGGCCCTGGATATGAGGCAATCAGGGTTAAGTGACCTGCCCAAGGTCACACAGTAAGAGTCAAGTGTCTGAGGCTGGATTCAAACTCCTGCCCTCCTGATTCCAAAGCCAGTGCTCTATCCACTGCACCACCTAGCTGCCTTTCCTGGTCTTAAGTCTTAGGGTGATGTTGAATATGTAGCTTCCTGAACTGATTCCAGATGGATTTTATCTTAAGTAAGCCTGGTTTGTGAGCATCTACACTTGCCAAAAAGCTAAATTATGGTATAGGGATCTTTTTAAAAAATTATCCTATTTGAAACTCAAAGTTTTCAAAGCAAATGTTAAAAATTGTTTCTACATGTAACTGGGGAAAAATATAATACTAAATACAAAGTTTTTTAAAAAAGAAAAAATATTCTATAAAGCATGATCCACCCTAGGATGCTTTTTGCAACCTCCTCTTGTACATTCCTAAAAGATTTCATTTATTATGCACACAATGGTCTTATTCAGTGACATGCATTGTAAGAATTCTGATGGGGGAAGGACTAGGAAAAAAGGAAGAGTAGGTAGTGTTTTGGTGTACATCAAAGCTTTCAGTGGAAGCTGAAAACAGACATCCTATTTAACGAACTCTTTATAGTGTTGTTAGAATCCTTTGCAATTATTAGTGCCTTCACATTCTAACTGTAGCTACCTTCTTAATTGTTGTCAGGAGGAGTTTTAGTCCTTAAAACTGTTTCAGACTGTTTTGCTTTTATGGTGACTCACTTAGTATAAGGTTCCCCCACCCCTTCCAAAGTTACTTTCTAGAATTAATGTATAATAGAATGTTGGATTCAAGGTAATGAGTTTAGGAAAGGACTAGGGGTTTTTCTTTTCAAATGTGATGAACTTTTCTTTATGAATTTTTAAATAACTTCTTTAGAGGAGGGGAGAGGAAGGAATGAACATTCATTAAGGGCCTACTATGTGCCAGCTAGGTAGCACAGTGTATAGAGTGTTGGACCTGGAGTCAGGAAGACTCATTTTCCTGAGTTCAAATCCAACCTCGGAGCCTGTGTGACCCTGGATAAATCACTTCATTGTTTGCCTCAGTTTCCTCATCTGTAAAATGAGCTGGAGAAGGAAATGGCAAACCACTCCAGTATTTCTGCCAAGAACACCTCAAATGGGATCATGATGAGTTGGACTGAAAGGATTGAATAGCAACAAGAAAACCCTCATAGTTTAAGGTCTGCTGTGGTCAGGAATGGCTACAATATTAGATAAGTATATCCATAGAGACTTGAGAAGGGAGGGCAGAGAGAACTTCCCACAGGATACCTGAGGAAGTCTTGAAACAAGATCAGGATTCTGATGACAGTGATTTGAAGGGAATACTTTCTAGGCATGGTGGATATACAGAGGTAGAGAGGAAAGAGATGACTTGCGAGTTTGGGGAATAGTCTAGTTTGGCAGAAATTTGAGAAGAGGAATAAGACATAAGATTGGATGTAAACAAATAAACTTGATTTTATAGAAGTGAAAAGAAGGTGAGACCTCGAGAAGTCATTTGCATTGAGTGGCAAAGTAGGTTAGGGATGAAAGTTATTGGCATTGGAACCCAGGTCTTCCAGCTCCCAGTTGGAGGCTCTGTCTGTGGTTGAATGGATCTGTCCTGTTTAATGACTTTTTTTTTTGCAAGGCATAAAGTGACTTGCCCAAGGTCACATAGCTAGGTAATTATTAAGTGTTTGAAGTCAAATTTGAACTCAGATCCTCCTGATTCCAGGGCCGGTTCTCTATCCACTGCACCACCTAGCCATCTCCCTTGTTTAATGATTTTTGATGAGGCTGGTGTTGGGGCAGAGTGGAAGCCTTGTCAAGCTGGTGCCTGGACCTTACCAAAGAGCAGCAAAATCAGCTACCATAACACCAGCAGAGAGTGAATAAATCAAATGAATTCATGAAATCCAGAAAAATCACCCTTTTAGATTCAGCAGAGCATTCACACATAAGACTAATTATACAGCCTGCTTGGGCATTTAATGATCTCTCTTTACTGCCCACAGTTTTCCAAGGCTATGTTTATTCACAAAACGAAGTGGAGAACTGATATGATTGTACTTAGGATTCAGGCTGCCGGAAAGATCTGTTGAGTATGGGTAACCTCTTTAGTTTTAAGTGCCAATTTGCTTCATTTTTTTACCTGCCTTAATTACTGCAGGTCATTGCCTCAGTCAAACTGATGCCTGTGTTAAAGACCTTAGCTTAAAAAGATCTAGGTCTTCCTCTGCATTAAGGGACATTTCCAGTTGTCCTGATTCATATCTGGCCACTGGACTCAGATGACTCTGGAGGAGAAAGTGAGTCTGGTGACTTTGCACAGCCTCCCCCACAACTTAAATCCAATTCCCTTGCTTCTCATGGCATCACATCACCGATGCCATGATCTATTCAAGAATGAAGGAAAAGAAGTGCCAATGAATGAGTAGTTTAAGGATAATACTAGGGAAGATGGTCTCTGGCTCATTTCTACTTGTAAACATTCCCCAGTAGCAGATGAGAACTCACAAATCCAATACCTAATACCTCTGGGTGTAGGATGGGAGCTTCTCCTCCTTTAGTAACTTCCTGCTTGAAATAGCCCAATAATGTGGGGAAAGAAGAATCTACATTGCACTATAAATAGAAGACCACCCTTGGAGTCAGGAAGTCTCATATTAGTTGGATGACCACAGACAAATTAGCTGACCTCTCAGTACCTCTAGGCATCTAAGACTGCAGATGCCCATCTCTATGGGGAGTGGGGTAGTCAAGGAGAATTTTTCACATTGGTGATATCACATGTCCAGACCCCCCCCCAAAAAAAAGAAGGAAAAGAAAAAGAAAACATCTTGGGGGGAGTATAAATATGGTACAAACTAGATTCACTACTGAATTTTAAAGGACAGATACCTTTTGTGGAAAAATTTCTGGAATGGTAAAGAGAGATTTAAAAAGAAAAATGAACAGGTTTTTTTTTTGTGTGTGTGTGTGATGACTCATGAGAACTTCATGGTAGGTAGCTTTCTCCTCTCCCCTCCTCTAACTGTACATGCTGATAGAATTTCAAAGCCTTCTTTTGAACTCTTCAGAGTGTCAGTAGGTGGGGAAGAGGTGGAGGGTGTAGGTAGGCACAAATTGGCAGTGGAGCTCCAGGTAAGTTTAAGGCTTAGCCTTCCAAGTCTTTTGTTCCTTCCAGGCTATTCTTGTTCCTGGCAAGGGGCTTGATGTGCTACCACACACATATTTCTTAAGTACTGTAATTGCTTGGTGGTATTTTGATTTACATCTATTTGGAAAAAGATATTTTGTCAAGATTATTGAACAAAATCCCAATACATGTACACATATTCTTTTTTTAATTGATATTTTATTTTTCTAATTATGTTATGAAAGTTTTTCAACATTCAGATACATGTATATCTATATCTATATCTATATCTATATCTATATATATCTTCAAGTTATATAATTTCCTTCTACCCTCCCTTCCTGCTCCCCCTTCCCTCAGCAACAAACAGTCTGGTGAATATTGTACATACACATTTGTGTTTAATATGTTTACAGATTAGTCATTTTCTTTTTTTCTTTAGAAAGATTTTATTAATTTTGAGTTTTACAATTTTCCCCCATTCTTTTTTTTTTTTTTTTTTTTTTAGGTTTTTGCAAGGCAAATGGGGTTAAATGGCTTGCCCAAGGCCACACAGCTAGGTAATTATTAAGTGTCTGAGACCGGATTTGAACCCAAGTACTCCTGACTCCAGGGCCGGTGCTTTATCCACTGCACCACCTAGCTGCCCCTTTTCCCCATTCTTGCTTAGCCTCCCCCACCTCCCATTACATTGTTTCCATGGTATACATTGATCTCAGTTGAATGTGATGAGAGAGAAATCATATCCTTAAGGAAGAAAAATAGTCATTTTCTATATGAGGAATTAGGATTAAGGGAAAAGAAAGAAAATCATGAAATAGGAAAGAAATACATAAGAGAAAATTTTAAAAAGTGAATGTAGTGTTTATTCAGATCCTGTAAGGTTTTTTAGTTTAGTTTTGTCTTGTTTTTCTTTCTCTGGATATGGATAGCTTGTTCATAGCAGGTCTCCTAGGCCTCCTTGTCCTGCCTTTCTGAAGTGCTGAGTGAAGCTGCACCCATCAAGGTTGATCAACTCATAATATTGTGGTTAAGGTGATGTACACACACACACACTTCTAGGGCCTCACCATTCCTTTTATTGGATTTATAGTATCATCGATGTTTAGAACTGGGAGGGAAATCTGAGAATATCTGGTCAATCAAAAAACATTCATCTTTAAAATAAAAAAAGAATATTCTGGACTTAAATATACACTTCCATATATACAGTAGATAATATATAATAAATATAAACTTTCTTATACACAGTATATCACACAAAGAGAATGCAATATGAAACTATGAATCTCCATTTCATATTGCTTACTTTCAAAAAAGTATATAACAAATTCTAAAAAATTTTTATAACTACTCTGTTTCTTTCTGAGCTTCTTTATATTCTTTTCTGTGCACTTTAAAGAATGTTTGAATGACCCTTTTTTATTCCTAATTCTTTTTGGTGTCCCCCACCCCTGCCCACAGGAAAAACCCTCCCTCCCTCTTCTCTCCATTTCTCCTTTCCTTCTCCTTCTCATTC